>NC_069500.1:1152145584-1152393084 GCF_027579735.1 Bombina bombina | reverse complement strand
GAGCATGTGATTTTAAATATCTTTAATTTACTTCTATTAATTGTCTTTGTTCTCTTGGTATTTGTTGAATAGCAGGAATGAATGCTTAAGAGCTGGCCTATTTCTGGAGCACATTATGGAAGCAGTTTTGCAAGAATGTTAGTATACATTTGCAAGAGCGCTAGATGGCAACACTATTCCTGCCAAGTAGTGCTCCAGATGCCTGCCTAGGTATCTCTCCAACACAGAAGATCATGGGAACAAAGCATATTTGTCTGAATCACAAAATACATTTTTTGGATTTCATATCCCTTTACCAATTGTAATACAAATTCATACTGATAACTGGTAAACAATATGAATTTCATTTGTACACACCCAAGACAAACATCATTACTTTAGAGACCATTCTGGAGTCATTTGATGATATGGAAATGACTTCAATAGTAGTTTGACGATCATCAGACATCATAAGGCTTGTCAATTCATCAGATAAGGTAAAGAAATTCTGGGTGATGGCTTCTGAATGATTAGCTGATTACCTTACTGATTATATCACAAGCATGAACAACCAGTGAATGACTCTAGAGTAATCTCATTTAAATATTTTGGCCTGTAGGCAAATTTCATGATGGTTTCTGATGACTAGTCTGAAGTCTTCGATTACTTCAGAATCACTCCAGGAATATCATCTTTTGACTAAGGTTTTCTAGTTTTTCAAGATATATATCCAAAATCAAGAACACTATGGGTTTCTATTAGAGGAACTTCTCATCTTCTAAAACAGGATTTTAACAGTTCTTAAATTGTAAATCATGAAACCAGTCTATTACAAGAATGTATCTGCAAAAATGTTACATTTTTCAAATGGCAATGTGCCTTAATGCCTAGGACTTCAAAAGGAACCTCGAATATATATTTAGGTATTTCTGTATAATTTAATCATAGTTTAAAGTATATTAATTTTAAAAGCTGCTAGATCCCATCCCTCTAAAGGATCTTCTGACATCACAACAATCATGTGACTGCAGTGATCACATGGTACAGAGAGTTGAGGAAGCAGAAGGGCGGGAGACTCAAATCAACAGGAAACTGGTAATTTACTTCTTTTTCTCGGTGCTAAAGAGCACTTCAAGATTTGAAAGTTTATTCTTATGGAATGTGAGATCCACATACACACAGAGGCCGGTAGCTACTTTGGTTTTTAATAATGGTGGAATGTTAGAGCACTTTTATTACTTAGGAACTCGGAAGTATACTGTGTATAATGAATAATTTCAGCAATTTGTACTTGTAATTAGGTCAGTGCATTACACTACCTGCATCTATAAAATGACCTCTAGTGCCCTGTGAATCCATTAACCATACTCATTGATACTAATAAGAATACATGGCTCAGAGCGTCAGTTCACATATTTGCAATATTGGCATAGACATCTGTATACATTCTTCCATTTGCACTTGGTAAATGCTAATTTACTGTGTAAAATACACCTGCAGAATGTAATATGCCTGCTGCCCTTTATAATGTGAGCTCTGACTGCTGGCAATAAGTTGTAGAGCTTTGACTAGAGAAGGATTTGAAAAAAAGTGATCTGTGCACACTTTTTAAAAATGGTTTTAATGCTGAAAAAATGGAAATTTCAGTGTAAAAACAGTAACATAGCCATTATGAGTCATGTCTGTATAGCTATACCGCAAGCATTTTAGCCTGTAACGCAACGTCAATACCGTACTCAAAAAAATGACGTTTTTGTGTGGGATTTCTATTGCGCCGGTATTACAGGTTGTGCGGTGAGGCTAAAATGCTTACGTTACCAACAGGATCCATACCGCCATCTGAGAGCAGTAGTTATGGATTTTGTGTAACAAAACACTATCTTTAAGTGAAACGGATGCCGCACAGATATTATTTGACAACCTACTACCTACAACCTACTACCCCCATACCAAGGGGGTTTAGGATCAACAGTGTACCTACTATTGGTAGGCAGAACCAGGAGTTTTGTAAAAAATGGTGTGCGGTACTAAACAAATGCTCACTGGCCCTGATACTCCTGGTAGTTGAAGAAGCAAGAAGCCTACTACAGAAGTCAAGAACAGAGCTGGAAAGCCTAGAGACTTTAAAGGGACATACCCTGATACAAGATCAAACGGATAACTGGACAGACAAGATCACCACACAACTTTGTGAATATAATAATGCCCTGGTGGCATTTAAGAACAAGAAATTGAGGTATGTGATGGAGGACTATAAAGAGAAGAAAGTGTATAGGTGGACCCTAACACCTGAGGAACGCACTTACTACCAACCAAGAAGACAGCAATGGCAGAGGGTATACACTCACCGCCAGCTAAATACGGTGGATATGAGCTCAGGATCAAAAACAGAGGGCAACACAAACCAGCGACAGGGAAATGAGAGCAACACTAGTAAACAGCCTTTTTTAGGAATCACCACCCGCTCCAGAGGCAGAGGCGACGACCGCACACCAGAAGGAGTGGTGTATGGAAGAAGACCCCCATTCTCGACGGAGGAGAATGTAACGGTGAACCTGAGCAAACAGATTCTAGGCGCACAAGAACAACATGTGCTCAGCAAAGGCCTGTCTTTTGTCTCCACCATTGCTACTAACAAATTCCACACATATATAGATTCTATGCGGTTCCAAAGACTATTGAAATTAGGAGATTTCTTTCAAGGAAAGACACTGGAAGACACAGGACGTCAATTCAAAAAGGCTAGTACCTTTGATCCACCTACAACGAACCCCACATACACACGGATCATCCAACAAACACTGGGTGAAGATACTAAAACACCATCAAGGAACAATATGACCCAGAATGACTGGAAAGCCATACAGAACCTGACCAGAGACACTTACATTGTCATTCGCCCAGTGGACAAGGGAGGTGCGATTGTATTGCATTATTACAAAGACTACCATGACGAAATTATGCAACAATTGGCAGACACCAATACCTACATGGAACTCATGGGAGACCCTACAATTGCATACAAGTGCAAGATTGACACAGCAATCGAAAAAGCAGCTGACAATAATTGGATTGACTCTAAATTGCAGGAGTGGCTGACTACTCAGTACCCAATTAGACCTATCCTGTACACCATCCCAAAAATACATAAACAGATTAAACCTCCCCGGGATACCCTATTGTATCAGCACGGGGCTCGTTGTTACAACCGCTGGCTACCTATGTGGATGCACTACTACAACCATTGGTTTTAAACATGAGATCATTCCTAAGAGACTCCTCTGCTCTCATTACATCGTTGACTACAGTTACAGATATACAACCAGGTGACGTCCTAGCCAGCCTGGACGTGGCTAGCCTATACACAATTATCCCACATAACATTGGTACAGAAGTGGTAGCTAAAAGCTTGGACAAACATCCTTTCATGTGACCAGCCACGGCATTTATCATTGAACTCTTGACCCTCTGCCTCACCCTAAACTACTTCAAGTTTGAAAAGAAATTCTTTTTGCAACTCATGGGTACAGCCATGGGTTCGAATATGGCACCAGCCTTCACCAACCTATACATGGAACATGTAGAAATTGAGGTATTCAAGGTCTATGACTACAGTCAAGTGCTGTTGATATTATAGTCATCTGGCACGGCACACTAGAGACATTCCTTGGGTTAAAGAACTGAACAACATAGGGGGACCAGTACAACT
Organism: Bombina bombina; assembly: GCF_027579735.1. Taxonomy (NCBI): domain Eukaryota; kingdom Metazoa; phylum Chordata; class Amphibia; order Anura; family Bombinatoridae; genus Bombina; species Bombina bombina. The sequence continues at coordinate 1,152,389,396 of NC_069500.1, read as the reverse complement.
TAAGGCAGTGGCCAGCTACGAGGAGATGGATTTACTAGATATTAGGATTTTTAAAACTGATACTGGACTAGGCACCACACTCTTTTAAAAGGAGACAGATCGCAACATGCTATTACATGCATCAAGCTATCACCCAAGGTCATTAATCAAAGCCATCCCACGTGCACAAATGATGAGGGTCACAAGGAATAATACATCTTCACCCCACAGGGAGGCCCAGTTGACAGAAATGGAACAACAATTAATTACAAGAGGATACAACAAGGCATTAATCAGGGATGCTAGAGTTGACTTAGAAACCAACTACCAGGACAAGGAGAATGTTCCTAAGAGAATGAACTTTGTCACCTCGTACACCCCATCCACAAGGTCCCTGGGGACCACCCTTAGAGGTAATTGGGACATAGTGAAATCTGACAGAAAGTTGCCCTACACTGATTATGGACCACCACGGATTGCATATAAGAGAGGTAGAAACCTGAAAGATATATTAATGAAGACTGATCCAGTCGCCTGCTACAGCAAAGTAATGACCAGCACAAAGAAGGGGTCCTTTAAGTGTCCGAGTTGCGTCACCTGCAATGCCATACTCCAGGGATCCCACTTTAGGCATCCACATACCAACGAAAGATTTACCATCAAATACTACCCAACTTGCACAACCAAGTATGTAATTTACATGCTTAACTGCAATTGTGGCCTGTTTTATATTGGCAAAACCAAAGATGATATCAAGAAACGTATGGCGAATCACAGAAGCGCCATTCATTCCGCCATTGATAAAGGTGTCAGTGATCAACCAGTGGCAAGACATTTTTTGGAACATGGCCTCACTGTGGCAGACCTGAAATTTACCCTGATTGATCATGCCCCCCTCTAACCCGTGGGCGTGATAGAGGAAAACTACTATTGAAAAAGGAAGCAGAATGGATTTTTAAATTGGACACCATTCACCCAAGGGGATTAAACATGGTTATTGATTGGCACTGCTGTATCTGACCTTGGAGTGATTGCCCTGGATGTTACCCCATCCCTGGTGTGTTCACCTTCAACTAAGCGTAAGAGACTCCGCTAGAGAATATGTCAGTGCCATATGTATATGTATATTGTTTACCTTGACACTTTTTTGTATATACTTATAGACATTCCAGTTGGTTCACCTGTATCATCCCTTTTATGGACAATGGGTTATATCTATGTACGGATGCATGGTTTACATTGCAACAAGGGCCTGGATAATTTCTTGTGAACATGGACATGGGCATGTTTGTATACCCCCCCCCCCCATGAAGATAGGGGCTTACATCTTCTGATGACAGTCTTAGTTTATGGGGTATGTGGTACATATCATGAGTGGACCTGGCTAACACTACACTCTCCATACTCCCCCTAAGGGTTAATATGCCACTGTTGTCTGTGGCTGACTTCCTCTGTGCACCCTAACAATTGTAAGGCCAGTAACACACACTTTTATGGGTACATAACACTTCACACATATGTATGTACACTTCCTTCACATATACATACTCCTATCAAATGGGGTATTACAGTTCACTCCGAAAATAATCTGATACAGTGTATGCCACACAGCCATCATTTCATTTTATTAGATATGGACCTGCCATGACTAACAAATCAGTTGTATAACACATTTTGGGGTCAGTTTTATTACTACGGCCACCTACCTTCAGCCCTATCTGATGACACACTATATATACTATAATTATCACCTGACATGATAATTAGGCTCCAGACTAGACAAAGGCTAACGGTGGCTATCACCCTAAGACCACATTACTCCCTTAGTGGGCTTCATCAAAGTCTCTGGAATCTGTACAGAAGTTCAATACCCCTAGGACACATGTAATTAGCAAAAACATTGGCCCTCTTAGCACTACTGCCCTTTAGCATCAGGCTGACATAAGCTCTTGGGTACCTAATTGGAGTCCCATACAGTTCTTTTAACACTGATACTACATGCACTGTACTTCTAATCTGTGATATATACCATTATACCACAAGTATTTGATAAAATTGATAGTTGCTTATACTCCGTGCAACACTCCTGGGGGCTGGTTCCCATTGCCCTATCACATCTATGTATACCACTTGGGGGTGGGCACTGAACTCCCCAGTTATGTCCGGAACTCCGACATTGTGCATACCCCGGACCCCTTGTCTATTTATTCATGTATAATCCTGCAGCGGCATGACCCCCATTCCCTATAAACACACGCTGTTACAGGGTTCCAACAGACTACCCCTTTCACTACTTGCAGTACACTTGCAATGTAATCGCATTGATATTTGTCTTCCCACTTAACAGTGACCGGCTGACTGCAACCTTATGACGGTTAATTGTAAATGTGTTTCTCCTAGGGCTAAGAAGAAAAAATGGGGTTTATTTAGCAGCGCTAAAAAAAGCTAGGAAATGATGATACCAATCTAATTTATGTTTTATACAATCTAGTTTATTTAAAAATTCTTATAACACATAAAAACAACAGCAAATGCTTTTCCATATCAGGAACTAAAACTAAATCCAACCAAGAAATTTCTGGGTGAACTAACCAAATTATTAGAGGATGCAAGAGAAAAACAAATTATAAATAAAAAAGAATTTGATTTTCTATTTACAAAATTTCCAAAAATACCGATTCTATATTTCTTACCAAAGATTCATAAAAATCTAAATAATCCCCCCGGGGAGACCCATAATATCGGGTATTAACTCCCTCACCTCCAACCTCTCAAAATACATAGATGGATACCTACAGGGCTATGTTAAAAAATTACCCTCTTACCTAAAGGATACCACTGACATCTTGAAAAAATTAGAGGTAATTAAGTGGGAATCACACTACACATTAGTGACATGCGACGTTTCGTCGCTTTACACCAATATAAGTCATGATTTGGGACTGATGGCTATCTCAAATACCCTAGATAGGGACAACAAACTATGTATGGAACAAAAGAAATTCATAGAGGATGGAATAAAATTCATCCTAGGCCATAATTATTTCTCATTTGAGGACAAATTTTACATTCAAAAGAAGGGAACAGCTCTGGGCACAAGATTCACGCCCAGCTATGCCAATCTCTTTATGGGATATTGGGAGGAAGGTTTCTTCCCTAGGCATAGTCTTGGCGCGGATCTTGTGCTCTATAGCAGATACATAGATGACCTGTTCTTTATATGGGGGGGTAGTGAAACTGATCTAAACACTATTCTGACAGATATGAATAAAAATGAAATGGGACTATCCTTTACCAGTAACTATAGCAAAAACCAAATCACCTTCTTGGACTTAGATATCGAAATTGTAGAAAACCAATTAATAACCAAAACACATTTTAAAAAGGTGCATGCCAATAATCTAATCCATTATAACAGCTGCCACATGAAAAAGTGGAAAGACAATGTCCCTAAAGGGCAATATTTAAGAATTTAACGGAATTGCTCAAGAATGACAGATTATCAGGATCAAATAAAGATCTTAGAAAGGAAATTCTTAGAAAGAGAATATAGTCCAGAAGTAATCAATGAAGCTAAACAAGAGGTAGATAAGAAAGTAAGGAGGGACCTCTTAGAATATAAAACAAAAGATATCAAAGAAAATTGAGATGAAATTAATGTGCCCTTTATAACTGAGTTCAGTCATGACAACCTAAACATCCAAAGAGTTTTAAAAAAACATTGGCACTTAGTACAAACTGATCCCATCATAGGGGGAAAAGTGGGGGAAAACCCAAAAATAATATATAGGAAAGCACAGAATTTAAAGAGCCTACTGGCTCCCAGTCAATTGAAAAGCATAAAGAAGAAAGACACTCAAAGGTGCCTAGATGGAAATCCTTTAAATGGTTTTTTCCCCTGTTTTAGATGCCGAGCCTGTAAATTTAGTAGTAAACAAAAGATTTTAAAATCAAAAAGTGGAAACTTTACTTTTAAAATAAGAGACACAATTAGATGTCAAGATAAAGGCGTTATTTACGCTATTCAATGTTAATGTAAAAAAATGTACATAGGAGAAACAACCAGAATGCTCCGTGAAAGGATAAGGGAGCACCTCTCTTGCATAGATAGGGGTAACCTTGACCCTTATATCTATCGCCACTTTAGGGAAGTACACAACAACAACCTTAAAGATTTTAAATATTGGGGAATTAAAAAAGTTCACCCCGACTGGAGAGGGGGAAACTGGGAAAATAAACTCCTAAAGGCAGAAGCTGAAATTATATACCTAATGAATACCCTCCAACCTGGAGGCTTGAACTCTGAGATAGACATTTCCCCCTTCATATAAAAGTCTCTTACAATATGCGAACATTTTCCGGGTTCAATCAGCCACTTATATAGAAAATACTCACATACATTAAATAAGCAATAAAATTTCAATTTACCTTGGGCAAAGATAGTACAAGCCCTATATAAATTCATTTTTCTAGTAATCAAAAAGGAATTTTTATCCCCCTAAAATCAATAAATTAATTGAATAAGCCATATTTTTACCCACTAGCAATAACTCTAGTTATGGGATTGATAATTTCTGATTTAATTGTACATCCATTTTTAAATTGTTACAAATTTATAAATTGTTGAACTTACTATCCTTTGTTGAAAAGGAATATGTATATATCGTTAATTTTTACCCACTAACAATAATTCTAGATATGGGAATGATGATTCTGATTCTTATATTTTCGTTTCGTCCATTTTTAAATTGTTACAAATTTATAAATTGTTGAACTTACTATCCTTTGTTGAAAAGGAATATGTATATATCGTTAATTTTTACCCACTAACAATAATTCTAGATATGGGAATGATGATTCTGATTCTTATATTTTCGTTTCGTCCATTTTTAAATTGTTACAAATGTATAAATTGTTGAACTTACTATCCTTTGTTGAAAAGGAATATGTATATATCGTTAATTTTTACCCACTTACAATAATTCTAGATATGGGAATGATAATTCTGATTCTTATATTTTCGTTTCAGTTTAGGTAATTTTAAGTTTGCATGATCTAAATGTATATTATCTAATAAAGGCACTTTACAATTTAAATATATAAGTTGAATTGTGTGAATGCTAATAAAGCAGAAATGATAAGTTCTCTTCCTTGTGTATGATGTAACTAAATAACAACACAGAAACAATCATTACCAACTTAAATAAAGTCCACCTTTACATTGGAAGCCACACAGGTGTTGATAGAAATCAAAAGGAAATGAAGGAACCAATCAAAACACATTCATACATTTAAAATGCCAGAAGCTAGCAGGATAAGCATTCTTGATAAAGCCCAGAAGGGTGAAACGCGTTGAATGGGACCTGCTACACTCTACTAAACTTCATTTACTACTGTCACAAAGCTGTGTGACCGTGCAACTTTAAACTTTTCTCCTGACCCTGCAAGTTAAAATCTACCTTTGGTAACTTCAGGGAATACGGTGTTACTGCTAAACACTGACCAAAGATCTCTTCAAACCTTAAGAAGTCTGAGGGAACCCAGATGAAAACAATATTTGAGCTATAAGAGGAAAGGAAAAAAAAAAAAAAAAAAAGGATAACTACATCACCAGAACAGATCATCACCCCTGACCTCTGAATCAAAGAGAAGGTCAGGTGACTTATCAGAAGCACCAGGAACAAACAGTCTGTGAATCCCTCACAGTGAAGAATATCAGCGGTTGCAACCAGGACAGATTAAGGTACCTCTACACTAATTTGCACTACGTTTTTTAAAACACGCAAACTGAACTTTAAAGACATCAAGGTATTCATCTGTTAAATTAACCATTTCCATTAACCACGATTGCTTTGGCACCTAAATCAGAATAACGGCTGTTTTTTGTCTTTTTAACTATCCAGCACACCTGAGCCAATTATATGTCCAAGGAAAGTAACTGTGTAACTTTATAACTGTATTTGTTACTGAAGAACTGTAAAGCTGTTAGGATTGATACATTTGTGCCTTCTAAATATTCAATTCACCATTTATCTTAGAAATTTGTTGCTTGCCATATGTTATCTATAGAATTAATTCCTTTATACCTGGAATTCTAGGATTATATGGTTCTAGTCTGTTTTTATAAAAGTGTTGTATAAGGGAGACGTCCCTTTATTAATTAGGAAAAGCATTTGCTGTTGTTTTTATGTGTTATAAGAATTTTTAAATAAACTAGATTGTATAAAACATAAATTAGATTGGTATCATCATTTCCTAGCGCTGCTAAATAAACCCCATTTTTTCTTCTTATCCACCATTTAGTTCTCTTTGAGGGAAGAACTTTTTTAGCAGCAGGAATCCACCTTTAGGCGCTCCTATCACACTGCACACAAATCTCCTAGGGCTAAGCACACCCTGACTACGGTACTTTGAGATACACATTGATAATCACTTTGCATCTGCAACATATGGCTGTTTGATTTGACAGTTCTCAGCCATATCAATGTATATTTGTTACTTTGTTTCTAATCCCCAGCCACACTATTTATTTATTTATTAAGTAGTGTACTTGTACCAAATAACGATGTGTAGTTAGCATTTCTTATATGTTCCATGTATATTATAGCATTTCTTATATGTTCCATGTATATTATGGTGTTTTTTTCCCTATAGGGTCACTATTACATTTTTTTTGCTGCTGTTTATGAATGTAAATCAAGTAATTGTTTAACTACCATACTTATGTTGCCTAGCAACTTATTTTGGCATTTTTTTTAGTAGAGGGAGGGGTCTCTATGTGTATAAATGTTTGACACTCTGTATTGATCTTTGGTCTGAGGAAGGGGAAGCTTTCTCCGAAATGTTACTACAAATAAATCTACTTTTTAAGACCAGAGAGTGCTGTCTTTTGTATCCTGTATATATATATATATATATATATATATATATATATATATATATATATATATATATATATATATATATATATATATATATATATATATATATGTTTGGTTCTAAACAATATAGTCTGTCATATCTCTGTGTTTATTTATATCACTATATATATATATATATATATATATATTTAATGTAAATGTATTATTATTATTATTCTGATCAGGAATAATTACGTATATAACATGTAATCAGGGTATCATATGTATTTATTTGCAATTAATGGATAGTTTAAGAGCTGGGCCAGTTTTCTCTCTGCGCCTGTGTAACCCCTCCTGATTGCAAACTATTTTTAAAAACCACCCCTATACAGGTGTTATAAAATGGGCTGGCATATAAGATGACATTTCTTACTGAAAAAGAAATTCAAGAGAAGGAAGTTAAAGTTTCTAATTTACTTTTATTATGTAATATGCTTCATTCTCTTGCAGCATTGAACATAAACTTTCTGTGTTTTCAGACTCACATTGAGTTCTAAGTCATCCGCGACCTCAACGGTGGCGGATTGAAAACTAGTACACTGAGTCGGAAAAGACGCAAGCGTAAATGTAGAATTTTTGATAACTTAGTGACGGGTTCAAATAGCAGAATTACGCTTGAATACCACTGTTTTCAACTTACATCGATCTGCGACAGATTGGGATCGTACATTACGTTTCAAATTTCAACATTTGCCATTTTTGACACTTTAAAAAACTACGGCGGTTAAATTTCATGACAAATACGAGGTGGAATTTAAGCATATTTTTAGTTGACACTTTGATAAATATGCCCCATAATGTGCAAGGGAATGATAACAGGGTCCTGCTACAATCTAAGTGCTATTGTAGTAAGATAAGCAAACCATGGTTAAAGGGACAGTGTACTCCAATTTTTTTTTTTTTAAAAAGATAGATAATCCCTTTATCACCCATTCCCAGCCAACATGGTTATATTAATATACTTTTAACCTCTGTAATTACCTTGATTAGCCCCCTGATAACTTGGCCATTTATTATAATTTATTGACTTGCATTTTAGTCAGTTAGTGCAGTATCATGCACAACTCCACAGAATAGAGCACAATGTTATCTATATGGCCCACATGGATTAGCAATCTCCTGTTTTGAAAAGCTAATAAAAAAATTATCTGATAAGAGGCTGTCTGTAGTGGCTTAGCAACAGACTGAAATTTAGAGGTTTAAATGTTATAAAGTATATTAATATAACAATGTTGGTTGTGCAAAGCTGGGAAATGGGTAGTAAATGCATAATCTATCTTTTAAAACAATAGCAATTTTGGTGTTAACTGTCCCTTTAACATAGAGAAAGGAGTTTTATATTGTGACACACGTGTGACCATAGTGCTAAGTAGATCTGATCATAAACTTTTATTAATTAATTACACAGATTACAAGTTTTGCATTATGAGTGAGAGTCTCATAACGCTGCTTTTTCACTACCGCTGGTATTACGAGTTTTGCAGGTATATCTGTACCGCACACTTTTTTGGCCGTAACGCAACGTAACTACCGCAGCTTTCAAAAAATCCTTTTTCAATGGGACTTCCATAGCGCCGGTATTACGAGTTTGCCTGTCCGACCAAAAAGTGAGCAGTACAGCCTTTACCGTCAAGATCCGTACCGTAAACTGAAAGTCAGTAGTTATGGCTTTTATGTTACAAAGCCGTAACATAAAACTCATAACTAAAGGGCTAAAAAGTACACTAACACCCATAAACTACCTATTAACCCCTAAACCGAGGCCCTCCCTCATCGCAAACACTAAAATAAAATTATTAACCCATAATCTGCCACTCCAGACATCGCTGCAACTATAATAAACATATTAACCCCTAAACCGCCGCACTCCCACATCGCAAATACTAGTTAAATAGTATTAACCCCTAATCTGCCGTCCCTAACATTGCCGCAACCTCCATTATTGTTATTAACCCCTAATCTGCTGCCCCAAAATCGCCACCACTATACTATAGTTATTAACCCCTAAACCTAACCCTAAGTCTAACCCTAACACCCACTAACTTTAACATAATTAAAATAAATCTAAATAAAAATTACAATTAATACCTAAATAATTGCTATTTAAAACTAAATACTTACCTATAAAATAAAACCTAAGCCAGCTACAATATAACTAATATTTACATTGTAGCTATCTTAGGTTTTATTTTTATTTCACAGGTAAGTTTGTATTTATTTTAACTAGGTAGACTAGTAAGTAAATAGTTAGTAAATAGTTAATAACTATTTACTAACTAGTCTAACTAGTTAAAATAAATGCAAACATACCTGTAAAATAAAACCTAACCTGTCTTACACTAACACCTAACCTTACACTACAATTAAGTCAATTACATTAATTAAATACAATTAACTAAATACAAAAAAAATAAACACTAAATTACACAAAATAAAAAAGAAATTATCAAATATTTAAACTAATTACACGTGATCTAATAGCCCTATCAAATTAAAAAAGCCACCCCAAAATAAAAAAAATCCTAGCCTAAACTAAACTGCCAATAGCCCTTAAAAGGGCCTTTTGCAGGGCATTGCCCCAAAGAAATCAGCTTTTTTACCTGTAAAAAAAAAAAAATACAAACAACCCCCAACAGTAAAACCCACCACCCACACAACCAAACCCCCCAAATAAAATCCTAACTAAAAAAAACTAAGCCTCCATTGCCCTGAAAAGGGCATTTGGATGGGCATTGCCCTTAAAAGGGCATTTAACTCTTTTTCAGCCCAAACCCTAATCTAAAAATAAAACCCTCCCAATAAACCCTTAAAAAAACCTAACACTAACCCCCAAAGATCCACTTACAGTTTTGAAGACAGGACATCCATCCTCAATGAAGCCGGGAGAAGTCTTCTTCCAAGCGGCAAGAAGTGGTCCTCCAGGCGGGCAGAAGTCTTCATCCAGACAGCATCTTTTATCTTCATCCTTCCGACGTGGAGAGGCTCCATCTTCAAGACATCCAGTGCGGAGCATCCTCTTCTTTCGACGGCTACTGAAGAATGAAGGTTCCTTTAAGGGACATCATCCAAGATAGTTCCCCTTGAATTCTGATTGGCTGATAGAATTCTATCAGCCATTTGGAATTACAGTTGAAAAAATCAGCCAATAGGATTGAGCTTGCATTCTATTGGCTGATTTTTTTTATTTATTTCTATTGTATTTAGTATGTCAATTTAGGCAGTTTTTACATGTTAACATTTTATAGTGTGTGGATCTAGATATTTCAATCTTGTGTGTGCTTGTGCTTTTAGGTGCATATCCTAATGCAATAAGCTGTGCACACCTATATGTGTAATATATATATATATATATATATATATAAATATATATATATATATATATTTATACTGCGCTTGGGGATGTGGTGCTAGTACTTGGTAATGAACCAGGGTACAACTACTTAATACAGGGGTGTACTACTGAGGTTATATGTGTGTATATATGTATATATATATATATATATATATATATATATATATATATATATATATATATATATATATAAATGGTTTTAAGCAGGTGTTTTATATATATATATATATATATATATATATTTATAGTAATAAATCCTCCAATAAGGATATTATGTTTAGCCACCAGTAATTCTATTGCTTGTACCACGTAAGTGCAAGACCAGTCCAACAATAGTGGAGATTAATAAGGCAGTCCACAATAGTGTAAGATTATAACAACATGAGTGATAATTCCCAACTGCCTCTAGTCCCGGCTGCTTCGTCCAGTAGTTAGAGTTCCCTCTTTGAAAAGAAGTTCCTCCCTGGGTAGTTCTGAAAAGATAGAGAGTGGACAAGCGCACAAGGGGGCACTCCTAGTGAAGATCGTTTGTACCAGTGTCATTCACTAAAATGAATGTATAAATGCACACTCACGTGATTTAACCTCATCCAGTATGATGTATAAATAAGACACTTGGTTAAAGTTGGTATCTGTTCCTGATATCCTTGGGCTGTTTCTGCTGTGGTCCTTTTTCTATTTTTCCTGTTATTTGACAGGAATACTGTCCCAAGGTGCAATAGAGGCTAAGGAACGCTATAAAAATCAGATAGGAGGGGGGCGGCCCCTACCTCTGATGAAGCAACCAATGGTGTTGCGAAATGTGTTAGGCTACGACCCCCCCCGCGCCACACGCACTGAACACTATCTACAATACCGGAGCAATACAGTAACTAGACATCGCATACATCACTGTGCGATCTGGAAACAATAATTGTGCCCGGTTTCTGCATATATTTTATACATTTTACAGCAGCACAATAACGGTTTGAAAGCCTAGCATCTAATGATCAATGCTGGTTAGAATCCGCTAGCGCTGCTTATTTATCTAGCCTTCACTAAGGGCTTTATTTTAACTATTGCACTGCATATGCACTTTTAAACAGAAAGAGTTGAATACTTTTGCTGTGTGTGTATATATATATATATATATATATATATATTTATTGTTCACCCATTAAACTATAGTATTTATACACTGAGTCTGCATGGCCTCCTTCACTTAGGACACCCTGACTATATAGAGAGCTATTCATCCAAGCCTCTATTGCACCTTGGGACAGTATTCCTGGCAAATAACAGGAAAAAGAGAAAAAGACCACAGCAGAAACAGCACAAGGATATCAGGAACAGATACCAACTTTAACCAAGTGTCTTATCTATACCCCATACTGGATGAGGTTGAATCACGTGAGTGTGCATTTATACATTCATTTTAGTGAATAACACTGGTACAAACGATCTTCACTAGGAGTGCCCCTTGTGCGCTTGTCCACTCTCTATCTTTTCATATATATATATATATATATATATATATATATATATATATATATATATATATATATATATTCATTTACATAAGCTTTAGTTCAGCAGGTATAATTAGTTGTTTAGGTTAAAAGTAAGGATTAGTTATTAAAATTAGAATTAAGCTTATAGTTATATACTTGACTATTATCAAGAGGACTACAAATTATTTTAAGCAAACATTTTTTAAGTCTGTATTCAGCAATATGTCAATATTAGAACATACAAATGGACTCAGCAGACACCTGTGTTGCTATTAAATGCCCAAACAATCATTGTTGAGTTCTACCTGACATCATTTTACAGGGTTAAATTCATAATGCTTTCCCTAGATTTACATTGATTTACCTGTACTAATTATTGCCTCACGGTCTGCCCCATGGCCTGGCCCTAGCATTGGTGGTTTCTTTACTTCATACTGTGTTTGGTGGGATTACTATTTAAAAAATATAATTTTCTAAAATAGATGTTATGTATTAACTTATTTCTAATTTAAAGAGTTTGGAAATTCTCACTTGTAAACTTTGAGTGGCCTCATTACTGCATCAGCATCAAAAATGTCTGCAAATCATGTCTCTGGGTAAAACATACAGCACTTTTTGATAACCATTTATAACATGTAATCAAGTTTTCAGATTTTCATCATTGCAAATAAGTAGCTACAGATGTACAATAATAATAAACTGCTAGAGATTTTTTTAGCTACAACAAAAAATGAAAGTATGCAAGTTCTCAGTGCAGTACAGTATCTACTAGACTTGACAATAGCAGCAAAAGTGTCAATATCGTTAGCATGCTGCCAGGTCAGTTTCTATAACATGCTGAGCTTTGAATTCTGAATAAAGCACTAAAGCATGTGAGCAAAAATGCTTCATCCATCAAAGAGTTTGGTAAGAATGACACATATATATAATGACAGTACTAATGATGCTGGTGGCAGCATTTCTGTTGACAGCTTCTTGGCAGCTTGGATAAATATTGCTCTTTGTAGTAATGCCTTACTGTTTTATGGCAGTTCAGTAATATAACTCATACCATTCTTATCTACAAAGTATCTATGAAGTATGTTTACAGCAACCAGAAAATAATGTATTTCTACATTTTCAAAGTTCTTTTAGAAACATGAAGTACAATAGAATTTTTTCCTTGCAGTGCTGCAGAAATGAAGTGAAATATTTCAATTGCTATTAAGTTTTAAAGAAGTTATGCTCTGATAGATTTGTTTACTATTGCACACTGATCCTTCCCAAGTAGCTTCTTTGCACCATTTATCATAAATCAGATGGATATGTTTAGATTAGTAAAAATGTCATACAATTTATTTAGCAGTTTAACATTATTCTTTCACATGCATTTTTTTTTAAATGCACCAACAGGAATGCATATTTTTTGGTGTATATGTTAAATAGTTTGTTCCATCACAAGTGCTTAATAAAAACTTACCTTTAATAAACAAAATGTGGCTTTATTCTGAATCATTGAAAAAGTGACTTGGATTAAAACAATAGGGGCCAAAATTATCCACTGTAGCAGATCATGTCCGCCGCACATCGATAAATGCCAACAGCATACGCAGTTGGCATTTATCTTTGCAAAAGCATTTCACTAGAAATGTTTGTGCAATGCCATCCCTGCACATTCGTGGCCAATCAGCTGCTAGCAGGTGTTCTCAATTAACACGATCTTAAGACCACTGCTTCTTAATTCCTGTTTCCGGCGAGCCTGAAGGCTCACGTGGAAACAGGTGAATATGGGGCTTAAAGACAAAAATGTCACCATACTTAAAGGGACAGTCCAAAATAAACTTTCATGATTCAGATAGGGCATGTAATTTTAAACAACTTTCCAATTTAATTGTATCACCTATTTTGCTTTGTTATCTTGGTATTCTTAGTTGAAAGCTAAACCTGGGCAGTTCATATGCTAATTTCTAAGCCCTTGAAGGCCGCCTCTTCTCTCAGGGCATTTTGACAGTTTTTCACCACTAGAGGGTGTTAGTTCATGTGTGTCATATACATTACACTGTGCTCACACACGTGGAACTCCTAGGAGCCAGCACTGATTGGCTAAAATGCATGCAAAACTAGGGAATGGGTAATAAAGGGATTATCTATATTTTAAAACAATTCAAATTCTGGTGTAGACTGTCCCTTTAAAGGTGCATTAGACTGAATAAATGTATTTCCTTAAATGCATTCACATTAAGGGACATTTTACACTAGATTTTTCTTTGCATACATGTTTTGTAGACAATCTTTTTATATAGCCCATACAGGTGTATGGGGTATGTACAGTTTTGCTTATTTTTAAATAACATTCAGCTAGATTACAAGTTTTGAGCGCTATAGGGATTTTACACAAAAGCGGTATTATTTCACAGCCCTATAGCGCTGCTATTACAGGTTTAAAAAAAGCAGGCTTGTGCGGGCGACATACCGCACCGAAAATAAGCGCTGCTTTGACGTGCTCGTGCATGATTTCCCCATAGACATCAATGGGGAAAGCCGGAAAAATAAAGCCTTACACCTGCGATCGTGGAAACAAAAGCTCTGTAACGCAGCCCCATTGATGTCTATGGGGAAAAAGAAAATAATGTTTAAACCTAACACCCTAACATAAACGCTGAGCTTAAACACCCCTAATCTGCTGCCCTTGACATCGCCACCACCTAAATAATGTTATTAACGCCTATTCTGTTGCCCCCAACATCGCCGCCACCTACAAACAACTATTACCCCTGATCTGCTGCTCCCGATGTCGCCGCCACTATACTAAAGTTATTAACCCCTAAACCTCTGGCCTCCCACATCACTACCACTAAATAAATCCATTAACCCCTAAACCTAACCCTAACACCCACTAACTTTAACATAATAAAAATATAGCTAAATTAAATTTACAGTTATTAACTAAATAAACCTATTAACCCCTAAACCACCAGCCCCCCACATCTCAACAAGCTAAATTAAACTATACTAACCCCTAAACCTAAGCCTAATCCTAACCCTAAAATAATTAAAATAGAGCTAAAGTAAAGTTACAATAATTAATTAAATAATACCTATTTAAAACAAAATACTTACCTGTGAAATAAAACCGAAGCTAGCTACAATATAACTAATAGTTATATTGTAGCTAGCTTAGGTTGTATTTTTATTTCACAAGTAAGTTTGTATTTATTTTAACTAGGTAGACTAGTTAGTAAATAGTTATTAACTATTAAATAACTACCTAGTTAAAATAAATACATACCTGTGAAATAAAACCTAACCTGCCTTACACTAACACCTAACATTACAACAACACTAAAATTACTAAAAAATAAAAATAACTAAATTACATTAAAAAAACACTAAATTACAAAAAATAAGAAACAAATTATCAAAAATAAAAAATAATTACACCTAATCTAAGAGCCCTATAAAAATAAAAATCCCCCCTAAACTACCAATGGCCCTTAAAAGGGCCTTTTGTGGGGCATTGCCCCAAAGAATTCAGCTCTTTTACCTGTAAAAAAATACAAACACCCCCGCAAAAGTAAAACCCACCACCCCCACAACCCCCCCCAAATAAAATAACTATCTAAAAAAACTAAGCTCCCCATTGCCCTGAAAAGGACATTTGTATAGGTATTGCCCTTAAAAGGGCATTTATCTCTTTTACATGCCCAGACCCTTATCTAAAAATAAAACCCACCCAAAAAACCCTTAAATAAACCTAACACTAACCCCCGATGATCCACTTACAGTTCTTAAAGTCCCGCTTGAAGGATCCATCCAGCCGGCAAAGTCCTCATCCATGCGGCAAGAAGTCTTCATCCAGGTGGTCTCTTCCATCTTCATCCAGCCAGCGAAGTCATCATCCAGCCGGCAAGATGTCTTCATCCAGATGGCATTGTCTATATTCATCTATCTGGCGTGGAGCGGGTCCATCCTGAAGACATCCTGAGTGTTAGTGTACTTTTTAACACTTTAGTTATGTTTTATGCTACAGATTTGTAACGTAAAACTCATAACTACTGACTTTTGATGGTGGTACGGATCTTGTGGTTATAGGGTGTACCGCTTACACTTTTTGGCCTCCCAGGCAAACTCGTAATACCAGCGCTATGGGAGTCCCATTGAAAAAGGATTTTTTTTTTTAAATTGCGGTACTGACGTTGCGTGACAGACTATACCGACAAGACTTGTAATAGCAGCGTTAGGGAAAAAGCAGCGTTATGGGCCATAACGCTGCTTTTTCAATCATAACGCCAAACTCGTAATCTAGCTGATTGTGCTGATTTTCAGACTCCTAACCAAGCCCCAAAGTTTTAGAAATATACTGTTGTCTACCTACTCCAGCTTGCTTCTGTTTGTGTAGAGTATTTTCATATGCAGAGGAAGGGGGAGGTGAAGTGTCTGCTCTTTTTTGTTATACAGCTACTTTCAGTGAGTGTCCCAGCTAACCTTTTCAACAGAGCTACACTGGGATCTTCTAAGTAAGATTTTTAAATGGTTTTATACTGGATTTTTATATCAGTATCTGTGCATATTATTCTTTATAGTAATGTCTTACATGCAGAAATATGAAAATTGGTATACGCCGTCCCTTTAATACAGTTTTCTTGTTTGCATGTATTAAATTGTATATAAATAACTTCTTTACTTGTATTTGCCATTTGTTTGAAACTTTCAATACTGCAGTATAGGTTACAGAAATACTATACGTAAAAAAAGGAGGCAGAAATCCACACCTCAGTGGGGAGGGGAGAGGGAGATCTCAGGTCTCTTAAAATAGTGTTCCTGTAGCTGCTTAATATAATAAACTCTAATCAGATGTTTGCCTGGGTATATTGTCCCTTTAAGTATGATGGCATTTTTCCAGCCTCTGGCAGAAGTGGAAGATCTTTAGATGTATTTCACAACAAAAGTAGACAGAATAAAAATATTCTAATACAATTTTATTTAAATGAACATTGGATGGGTGATTACACTACGAGATTAATGTCCCTTTAACAGAAATATTTTTTTCAAATCTAAGTATATTGGAGAATTGGTTTTCCCTGCCCACAAAAAATCCTATAAAAAGCCATCGTGTATATATGAAATACCATAATGATGCACTTTCAAATAAGAGACTATATTTAAAAATATAAAAGGATTTAAATTTTCCTAAAATGTATACACCAATACATTAAAAAACAACATAACACAAATCTAATAATAAAATGACTCAATGTAAATAAGTGTGTTTTTTATAAAATTACATATGTGCTGACATATAAATATCTATATTCATTCCTTTAGGGTGCATGTTTATATATCCAAAAAGTTTCTTGTTTTTTTGCTTTCTGATTTCTTTTTTGTCTAAGCATACATTGTTTCTTTATATATATATTTTCATACATAGGGGAAGATTTATCAAATTGCGGGTGGATATCACTGTAGCGAATCATGTCCACCAAAAATTTCTAAATGCACATTGCACAAGCATTTCTGATTGGCTGCTAGCAGGGGATGTCAATCATCCCGATCAGATTGGGATAATTGCAGTCCGCCACAAAGTTACGCCTACTGCTTCTTAACTTTAGTTTTTCCGGCAAACCGGAAACTTCAAGGGTAGATTGCATCATCCACTGCTTAATAAAACTACCCCAAGGTGTGCTAGTTGTTTACAATTATTATCGTTCTTATTTTTGTATCTATCCTTAACTTCAGTAATAGCGATTGCTTTTTTTTATATATATTTCTGTAATTAATTGCATAAAAAGGGACAAAATGTGCATATTGCAAATAATTAAATGTTATATCCCTTGATAAAATAAGTACATGGGTCTCTATTTAACAACTGGCGTATGGGCAGCATCGGCACATTTAACATTGCACAAGCCACTGCTCCCTGCTTGCATGTGGTCAATCTGATTGGAATGATTGAATTTAACCACACTTTAGGTTTTGAGACTGCTCAAGATCCAAACTATGCAAAACAAAGTATAGACAAAGTTCGCCTTTTACAGCGTCTTGTTTCTCTACTTTTAGAACATATTGTGTGTATTTTAATATCACATTAAGAAGAATAACAGCATGCAGACAGAACAATCAAAACATAGGTATTACATTTAAAAGAAAGCCGTAGCCTTCCTCCCAGACTGTTTGTGAAGTTTGGAATTACACAATTTCTTTTTGATTTTTTTTTCTAGTGACAGCAGACCTATTGTGATTGTTTGAAGTATAGAGATGTTCACAATTTGTGCATGACATTTAAATTAAATGTGAGGCATCACTTGTCTTAATAAATCCACAGCTTTCTATTGTTTCATTTGTGCTTCAACAGTAAAGGGAATTCAATGTACCTATTACCACTATCAAACTGAAAGCATGTTATTATCACATCAATGTTATAAGAGTTGACATATGAAATGGATGTAACTGTACAATATCTCTACCCTCCTGATTTTTCAATATGCAGAAGTCATTCTATTTGCTAATTATGTAAATGGGTACTATGAAAAGAGATGTCTGATAAGATAGAAAGTAATAAAAATGTCACTGACTCTTTACTTTCAGAAAAGTTAATTTTAGAACAGAAAAGAAATGCTTTTTGCATAATGAAGAATTGTTTCAATTATTTGTGTTGTCAGTATATTTTGCATTATGTATAAACTGCACTGATGTGTAAAGAATATTATTGTGTAGCATTGCCTTTATGATAGTTATCTATTAACACCTTTAATTATATTAAGTTAAAACAGTAATTATTTTTTCTGAATACACAGCTCATTTATTAAAAATAAAATGCTGGTGCCTCCTCATTGACAATCTTTAGTCCCAAAAGATAGCATATCCATGTTAATTGAAATTGCATTGTATTCATATATAATGGTAATTAAGAAACTACAATAATACCATGAATAAAGAGAAAATATTCATATGTTGCACGAAGGAACTAAAGTAGTTGCACTAAGGCAGAAATTACAACCAACCCAGATCTTGCATTATTATCACAGGTTGAGAGATCTGTCCATCAAAAAGGTAAAGGTTTCCAGATTGACTACCCCAGTTCTGTTAATGATTTACCCTGCCCAAAACACCACCCACTCCTCTCTCTGTAGCATGCACCCTTGCAACTTACAAGAACTAGAGATCGGTATATTCTATTTATCATAATGTTAAA
Organism: Bombina bombina; assembly: GCF_027579735.1. NCBI lineage: Eukaryota > Metazoa > Chordata > Amphibia > Anura > Bombinatoridae > Bombina > Bombina bombina. The sequence goes on along the minus strand of NC_069500.1, from coordinate 1,152,370,484 downwards.
TAGAATATACCAATCTCTAGTTTTGGCATTATGGCCTCCATTTATTATTTTACGTGTTGACAGGATTCTTATAAAGAGAACTCTGTGTTCCTATGGTGCATAAGGAACAGCATTACAAGAACAGCTAGAGAAGAGCTGGAAAAGAATACACATTATAGCACCAAAAACAGTATAGGTGGTGTAATTGTCAACAAAAGATAATACAAATAAATTATGTATTAGTTAAAGTTAAAAATGGGTACTTTAAAAACAACTAGACACATTCAGACTATGTAGTCAAAATGACTCTTGGATATGGGTCAAACCACAAAGGTGAAAATTAATACAATGTTTCAGGTTGGATATGTTATAAAGTGACCAATTAATTAACCATTTATAGTATGGTCCATACTGTGGTATGCATATCGACTTATATAGGTTAGGTTGATGGCCAGTGGTCTATAAGTGGTGCTTGGTGCGAACTGATGAGGATGATAAAATCTATGCCTAGACACCTATATGAGGATTGGTTGTGGGTAATGAATCTCCACCATAGAGGTTTCTTATTAGGTACTAAGGTATATCACAGTAGGTGTGTGCGTGTGTTACCTTAAGTATATATCCAACTGACTAAAAAAAAAACTCTTAATAGAGATGGTATACAGTATTACTGAGCTATGATTACTAAGTCTTAAAGAATCTGTTGAATAAGATATCCTATTTTTATAGATCAGAACAATATAAGTTTATGGATTTCATCAGCCTGACATTTTTATGCACATATAGTACTGGTATCTTCCACTGGAAGAGATTTTAGAAATTGCAGTGAATATAAAACTGAGGAAAATACTCTTTGGTAAGGAATAGTAACCACAATTACAGCTACAAATACTGCTGAATAATAAACACTCTAGAATAGTGTTACATGCTGATATTGGCTTCAGGTATTACGTTCTGTAGAAAGTCTGGTTGTATTCCAATGATCCCAGTAGCTAACTGTGGTTATCAAAATAAACCACCCACAAAATATTTGGAAATGTTTATCAACACTAAAAGATTAGTTGAGATAATAATAATAATAATAATATGTGGGTGCTAAACTAACAAATAAAAAATAAGTAACTTAAATAGTGCAAAAAGTAACCTCCCCACGAGTGTTAACAGTTACTAGACAGTTATAATAGTATTCACTCACACTGAATACCAGTGTGATGTCTTAGCAGATTATAAATAATATTGTGATTTTATTTATTATCTTATTATAAGATTCCCTGGTCCATTTTCATTGTTTTAATAAGCCATGCAAAAACTTAAAATTGTTGTTCTTATAACTACCAATATGGATCTTAGAGGTAAGTAAAAAAAGTTGTTATGTTCATTGAGACCATATGGAAATACTGAATTCAGCAGATAAATCCAGCGGCTTTCTTTCTTCAGCAAAGTTTCTTTTAAATGTCCACCTCTGATTCCCATAGATATTCTTTTTATGCCATAGCACTGGAATTCTGAAATTTTTCCTTGGTCGTGAGTAAAAAAATGGGATGCCACGCTTGTTAGTTTTTTATGATTTCTTGTATCTTTCTCAGCATTTCTGATGTTGCTGAGATGCTTGAGCATTCTTGTGTGTAGTTTTCTAGAGGTCATCCCTATGTAATGAAGATCACAGCTTCATGTGACAGCATAGATGACATTCTCTGTATTACAGTTAATATGAGACTAGATTTTGTGTGATTTCCCAAATCTATCAGTTATTGATTTTACTGAGAGTATATGCTTACAGATGGAACAATTCCTGCATTTAAAGTTACCTTGTGCAATAAGGTCACATTTGGCCTTCCTCTTAACAAAGTGACTGGGGCTGAGCAAGTCCTTCAGATTTTTGGTACGTCTACATCCTATGATGGTATTGAGACTAGGATCTGCTTGAAGAATATGGAGATGTCTATTCAGAATACGTATTACCTCATAAGATTGGGGCGAGTATGTAAGTATCAATCTGGTTGTTTAATATTTGGTTTTGTATTTCTTCTGTAAGAGTTCTGATCTGTTAGTGGAGTTTGCCCTTTGTCTTGCGTTTTTGATACTTCTATTACTGTACCCTCTTTTTTGTGAACTTTGTTGTGATTTGTCTGCATGTAAGGTGTATGTCATTGCGTCAGAGCAGTTCCTTTTTACTCTAAGGAATTCTCCTATTGGTAACGATTTTACCGTATTAGTTAAGTGTCCACTAGTTGCGTGGAGGATATTGTTGGTTGCTGTCTTCTTTCTGAAGAGATCTGTTTGAATAGTACCCAATTCATCTTTCTATATTTTTATATCCAGGAAGGTCACTTCATTGTAGCTCCATTCATAGGTGAGATTAATATTTAGATTATTATTGTTTAGTTGGTGCAGGAATTGTGTAAGTGTTTCAAGTGGGCCTTCCAACAGGAAGAACAGGTCATCTATGTATTACAGTCATAGAGGGATGTGGTCTGTAAAGAATATATTATCATCTGAGAACACTGCATGTTGCTCCCATCATCCGAGGAAAAGGTTTGCATAAGTTGGTGTGCATGCTGTACAAATAGCGGTATCTCTTATCTGTAATTAAAATTGTTGGTCAAATACAAAATAGTTATGGTGGAGGATACATTTTAACAATTGCAGAATGAAGTGGTCATGTAATTTGTCTTCCTTAGACGATGAATCTAAGAAGCTTTGTACAGCTTTAATACCTAATTGATGGTCTATACTGGTATATAATGCTTCAATGTCTGCTGTGACTAGAATTGTATCTTTATTCATTTGGATATTTTCTACATGATGTAAGACTTCCATCATATCCCTCACAAATGATGGCAACTGGGTAACAAATTCCCTGAGTCTATAGTCAACATATTTACTCACTTTTCTCAGTTAAATTGTTGATACCAGAGACAATTGGACAACCGGGGGGTATAGAAGAGTTTTTATGGATTATAGGTATGGCATAGAACATTGCAGTTTTAGGTTCATGTATTGTTAAGAATTTACTCTTTTATAATGTAATAATTTGATCTTTAAGGGCTTCAGCTATTATTCTGTTATACTGTTCTTGAAATTTTTGTGTATGATCAAACAATAATTTGGAGTAACAGTCTTTATTCCGCAGTTGTTTATGTACTTCACGTAATTATAGATCTTTAGGCCAAATGACCACGTTGCCACATTTGTCCGAATTTGTGTTGAGTACTTCATCCCATTTTTTAATTTCTTGTAATGCCTTTGACTCTTGTTTAGTCAAATTTGTCTAAACTGGCTTTGTATAAATTTAATTTAGGGAAATATTTTGATTTGTTAGAGATCAGCTCTCTCCAATTTGTGTCTGTCGAATATTCATTATATTATAATAAGTCCTGCATCACTTGGAGGGTCATTTATTCTTCACTTGACCAATCTGTATTTACCCCTTCAATTTCACATGTGAGGTCATTGTTTTTCATAAATTGTTTTTTTAGAAGTATTTTTCTAAGGTACAACTGTATGTCCTTTGTTGTTTCAAATGTATCAAGGAAACATGTGGGGCAGAACAAAAGACCTTTCTTTAATACATTCTGATGTTCAGTAGAAAGAATTTTGCTAGACAAATTAATCACTTGCATTAAGTCAGTCTCATTCCTGAGAATGAACTGGATGGTCTCTTGTAGGGTTTTCATCTTTTGATGCCTTGTTTTTGTTTGTCTTTGTTTCTTGAGGGTCTTTGGTTTGCTTCTGCCTCCTCTCCTGGAGTGGGTCTTCTTGTACAGAAGTACCCTCTTGCGTTTTTTCCTCTCTTGTCTTATCATATCTGTGGAGGTACTTGGTGTGCTCCTATCATTATCAGTAACATCAGATTCAATGTCCGAGGCATCACTATCGATGACATGGATTTTGGAAGGTTTAGTTAGATTTCTGTTAAATTTCTAACCCCATTTGTAAACCTTGTTGTTTTTAAAATCCGTATCTATTTTTACATTTTTGCTGTGTTTGTGTTTAGCTGTAATTTTCCTCTTACTCATTTACTGTACCCACATATATTATATACTATTTTTCTCGCCATTAAATGGAATTTTAAAAGGTACCATTATTTTCTTCATATCTTATAATTTGCTATAAAAAAAAAATACAAAATATAATGAAAACATGGAAGAAAACACACTTTTTCTAACTTTGACCCCCAAAATCTGTTACACATCTACAACCACCATAAAACACCCATGCCAAATAGTTTCTAAATTTTGTCCTGAGTTTAGAAATACCCACTGTTTACATGTTCTTTGCTTTTTTTGCAAGTTATAGGGCAAAAAATACAAGTAGCACTTTGCTATTTCCAAACCACTTTCTTTCAAAATTACCGCTAGTTACATTGGAATACTGATATCTTTCAAGAATCCCTGAATATCCCTTTCATTTATATATTTCTTTTTAGAAGACATCCCAAAGTATTGATCTAGGCCCATTTTGGCATATTTTATGCCACCATTTCCCCGCCAAATGCGATCAAATAAAAAAAATTGTTCACTTTTTCACAAATTTTTTCACAAACTTTAGGTTTCTCACTGAAATTATTTACAAACAACTTATGCAATTATGGCATAAATGGTTGTAAATGCTTCTCTGGGATCCCCTTTGTTCATAAATAGCAAACATATATGGCTTTGGCTTTGCTTTTTGGTAATTAGAATGCTGCCAATTGCCACTGCGCACCACACATGTATTATGCCCAGCAGTGAAGGGGTTAATTAGGGAGCATGTAGGGAGCTTCTAGGGTTAATTTTAGCTTTAGTGTAGTAGTCAACCCCAAGTATTGATCTAGGCCCATTTTGGTATATTTCATGCCACCATTTCACCGCCAAATGCGATCAAATTTAAAAAAACTTTACATTTTTCACAATTTTAGGTTTCTTACTGAAATTATTTACCAACAGCTTGCACAATTACGGCACAAATGGTTGTAAATGCTTCTCTGGGATCCCCTTTCTTCAGAAATAGCAGACATGTATGGCTTTGGCATTGATTTTTGGTAATTAGAAGGCCGCTAAATGCCGCTGCGCACCACACATGTATTATGCCCAGCAGTGAAAGGGTCATTTAGGGAGTTTGTAGGGTTAATTTTAGCTTTAGTGTAGTGTAGTAGACAACCCAAAGTATTGATCTAGGCCCATTTTGATATATTTCATGCCACTATTTCACCGCCAAAAGCGATCAAATAAAAAAAAATTGTTCACTTTTTCACAAACTTTTTCACAAACTTTAGGTTTCTCACTGATATTATTTACAAACAGCTTGTGCAATTATGACACAAATGGTAGTAAATGCTTCTCTGGGATCCCCCCTGTTCAGAAATAGCAGACATATATGGCTTTAACTTTGCTTTCTGGTAATTAGAAGGCTGCTAAATGCTGCTGCGCATCACATGTGTATTATGGCTAGCAGTGAAGGGGTTAATTAGGTAGTTTGTAGGGAGCTTGCAGGGTTAATTTTAGCTTTAGTGAAGAGATCAGCCTCCCACCTGACACATCACACCCCCTGATCCCTCCCAAACAGCTCCCTTACCTCCCCCACCCCACAATTGTCCCCGCCATCTTAAGTACTGGCAGAAAGTCTGCCAGTACTAAAATAAAAGGTATCTTTGAATATTTTTTTTTTTAGCATATTTACATATACTGCTATGTAGGATCCCCCTTAACCCCAACCTCCATGATCCCCCCCAAAAAAGCTCTCTAACCCTCCCCCTCTGCCTTATTGGGGGCCATCTTGGGTACTGGCAGCTGTCTGCCAGTACCCAAGATGGGACTGATTGTCTTTATCAGTCAAAACAAAAAACTAAAACACAAATAAATAAATAAAATATTCCAGCATGGGGAAGACACCTTAAGAATAAAATGAGTCCCTGACCTTACAACACAGTGAAGGTAGTATAGTATAGTAAATAGAATACATTTGGAGTAAGCCAAAATGTGTGTATATTATTATTATTATTATTATTATTATTATTCTTTATTTAATATATATATATGTTTTTCAAAACAATATACCCTCCACGTATCAGGTCCCCTTTCCAGATTAAAGACTATGTAGTAACTTAATTTACTCATACTAACAAAAAAAACGTTTCATTTCACTCACAATTAATGAATTGAAGTAGCATTAGGATATGTAAATAACACTCCCCTTTTTGAAAGGTTAAGTAACAATTACATAAAAAGAAGTTATTATACAGAAATTCTCATCAAATAGCAAAAGAGATTATAATTAAATTTAATCATGCATGTGGGAGTAAATTAAATCTGCATTTATAAGATTTTTGTAAATGTATTAAATTTGTTAATGTGGCATTTATGGTGGTTTATAATATAATTTTAACAAATGAATTATGGCAATAAATTGGTTTCCATATATATATATATATATATATATATATATATATATATATATATATATATATATATATATATATATATATATATATATATATATATATACTAGTTTTGCAAATGGTCAAATCAAACATTGAATACATTTCTTATCCCCAGCATCATTAAGAGTTAATAGTATGAAATTTTCCTTGACCAATCGTAGCCCAGTGAGGGCTTTTTAAATGAGTGCACTAATTGAAAAATTTTAAGGACTGTGAATACGGCTCACGCCGAAACATGTTAGTCTTTGTTAGCTAGGGGGATATGTTGTCCCATCACTTTTAAATTATCTAAATAAAGTTTAAATTTTTTTTACTTTGTTTACTGGCATCCTTCCTTTATGGACTTTTTTTGTTCACTCCATAATAATACCCAACCTGAAACATTGTATTTATTTTTACCTTCCTGGTTCAACCCATATTCAAGAGTCCTTTTGACTACATAGTCTGAATGTGCCTAGTTGTTTTTAAAGTACCCATTTTTAACTATAACTAATAAGTTAAATAAATAAGAATTTATTTTTATTATCTTTTGTTGACGTATCCACCACCTATACTGTTTGTGAGATTTGAGTGCTATAATCTGTATTCTTTTCCAGCTCTGCTCTAGCTGTTTTTGAAATTTTACACTAATACACAGCACCTTCAGGGTCATTTCAATTAATATTAAAGGCCAATAAAATACTATTAAGGCCCTATCTCGTTTATATTTACTTAAGTAGTGCCATCATTCCTCTCTCTGTAGCATAAGGAACAGCATCAGCTGATGGAATTTAAGATTTCAATCGCTCATGCAACTCCCACCACCTGCTCTCACACAACCAATTGTGTGAGAGCAGGGTTTCTCACTCTTCTAAATAGACTGGGTTATCTGATGTCCTCAAACTCGAAAAGATTCGGGAGCTTGCCCCAAAACAGCCTTGATGCTACATATCCAGCTTCCTAAATGGGGCTTATGTAGGTTATACTATTATATTTCATTCTTCACTTTCATTATCTATTTAGATAAACATTTCAAACACAGTAAAATCTAGAATAAAAGATGCCACACTGTTTTCAAGTGAGAGTGAAAGATCTTTTAAGTTAGGGTTAACATACTTTTATAGAGACTTCAAATAAGCAATGTTTTATGACCTAAAAAGTCCATAAATGCATATAAAAGCAAAGCAAAATCACATCCTTTCCAAAGCCCTGTTTATTTAGCAACAAAAGCTCAAAAATATATGAAAAAGGTTACAGTTGCACAAAAAGTTTGAGAATTTCAATATGCGTAATTTAACACCCTGAGTATTAAGGTATGAATTAAAACTGACATTATCTGACATATTAATACTTCTTTACAATCTGACAATTCTATAATGATAGACAAAGGGGATGCAGACTAACAAACTACAAAACACGAGGTAGATATAATACCAATTGCACAATATAGCTTTTGCAAGGTTTTGAACTTTAAGTAATTTTGCATGATTTAAGATTATAAATCTTACGGCTAGATTTAGAGTTTGGCGTTAGCCGTCAAAACCAGCGTTAGGGGCTCCTAACGCTGGTTTTGGGCTACCGCTGGTATTTAGAGTCAGTCAGGAAAGGGTCTAATGCTCAGTTTGCAGCCGCGACTTTTCCATACCGCAGATCCCCCTACGCCATTTACGTATTCCTATATTTTCAATGGGATCTTTCTAACGCTGGTATTTAGAGTCGTGGCTGAAGTGAGCATTAGAAATCTAACGACAAAACTCCAACCGCAGCAAAAAGCCAGGAGTTAAGAGCTTTCTGGGCTAACTCCGGTTCATGAAGCTCTTAACTACTGTGCTCTAAAGTACACTAACACCCATAAACTACCTATGTACCCCTAAACCAAGGTCCCCCCACATCGCCGCCACTCTATTAAAAATTTTTTAACCCCTAATCTGCCGAGCGCACACCGCCGCCACCTACGTTATCCCTATGTACCCCTAATCTGCTGCCCCTAACACCGCCGACCCCTATATTATACTTATTAACCCCTAATCTGCCGCCCACAACGTCTCCTTTTAAATTATAATTATATTGTAGCTATTTTAGGATTAATATTTATTTTACAGGCAACTTTGTATTTATTTTAACCAGGTACAATAGCTATTAAATAGTTAAGAACTATTTAATAGTTACCTAGTTAAAATAATTACAAAATTACCTGTAAAATAAATCCTAACCTAAGTTACAATTAAACCTAACACTACACTATCAATAAATTAATTAAATAAAATACCTACAAATAAATACAATTAAATAAACTAACTAAAGTACAAAAAATAAAAAAGAACTAAGTTACAAAAAATAAAAAAATATTTACAAACATTAGAAAAATATTAGAACAATTTTAAGCTAATTACACCTACTCTAAGCCCCCTAATAAAATAACAAAGCCCCCCAAAATAAAAAAATGCCCTACCCTATTCTAAAATACAAATAGAAAAGCTATTTTACCTTACCAGCCCTTAAAAGGGCCTTTTGCGGGGCATGCCCCAAAGAATTCAGCTCTTTTGCCTGTAAAAAAAAACATACAATACCCCCCCAACATTACAACCCACCACCCACATACCCCTAATCTAAACCAAACCCCCCTTAAATAAACCTAACACTAAGCCCCTGAAGATCTTCCTACCTTATCTTCACCACCCTGGGTATCACCGATCGGTCCAGGCTCCGAAGTCTTCATCCAAGCCCAAGCGGTGACTGAAGACGTCCATCCTCTCAGGGGAGAATGTAGCGTGGGTGACGTCAACACGCAACGTAGTTGCGCTCCTGGTGTGAGAGAGTGGAGACGGGACAACAGCTAACAAGCCACGTTTGCCACTGAGATCCAGGGAGAAACACCACAGCCGGAGTAAGGTCATTTGGTGCGGCAGATCCAACATGCCGCCATGGCGGATCCGGCGGTGAGAGACTGAAGCGCAAGAGAGTGGCTCCTCATTTGCCACAGGTTGCAGCCTCACACAAAAGAAGGGCCTAGGGGAGCACACAGATACCCCGACCAGTAAGCAGGGTCCAGGAGTTCAAGATCTGAACTGGCTCTGCGGACGTGTCTCACAGGTTGAGACCTTCACCCCCGAATATAGAAGTAACACGGAGGTTCTTGAAGGGCGCGGGAGAGAGGTAGGAGGCCTTGATAGGCTTACAATCTTTTTTTCCTGCTATCATATGTAATCAAATGAGAATTGAAAACAACAACATAGATAAGTGAGGAATAACTAACATCCCAACCTCTCTCCACAATAAAAAAAAAAAAATATATATATATAAACTTGAAGATAAGAAGAACACTAATTAGTAGCCCCAGGAGGAGCTTATTAGTAGTCATACAAACTAAATAAGAAATCTACTGAACCTTAATTTTGGGCTCTATTCTTTTTCTTACTGTGGGGTGGTATCTAGAAATTAAAACTGCTGGCCTAAAAGAAAGCACAGGAAGGGTGCTATCTGCTGAGGCAGAGGACATCTTTAACTTAAAACCTTCATATTAATGGATCTATCCAGAAGTTAAGGAGATTATCTTTAACTAGAGAGTTACAACAATCCTATAATATAGGCCAGCTACAGAGGATAAGGCATTGGAATCAGTGGATGCTGTGGACATTGCCTCTCAGGTCTCAGCACTAATTATTCCAAAAATAGAAGAGATTCATCTACGATTGGATATCATTATTGAGCAATTTAAAATCCAGCAAGAAAGGATAACTGAATTAGAGCAAAGGCTCTCTGACAAGGAGGATAATCAAAACATAATGAATGCAAATCTTGAGATGGTAATGAAACAAAATAAAATACTCACAAACAAAATAGAAGAGATTGAAAACAGAGCAAGGCGGAATAATTTACGCTTGATTGGCCTACCAGAATCCCTGAAAGCTCAGGACCTGAAGAGATTTGCAGAAGAAACCCTTCCCTCCCTTTTGGGGATACAACAAGAAAAATTTCTCTTCCTTGTGGAAAGAATACATAGGCTGGGCAAAGAACAAGATGCTGCTGCACAAAACTTAAAGAAACCGCGGCCAGTTATTGCTAAATTTTTAAATTATCAGGGGAAGATGGAGATAATGCAAGCTTTTAGGACTTTTCTGTAGAGACTTCTACCAAGAGGAGGCAATTTTCCCCTTTATGTTCACGACTAGTACACGAAAAAAGATATTTTTCATTATTGTATCCTGCGAAGCTCAGAATTAAATCTGGACTAAATTTCTTTATCTTTGAAACCCCGGAAGCAGCCCAAAACTTTCTTGATAATGAATCCAATATATTTACAATATAATGAGAGACCTTGATTCATTAAATAACATTTTTTTTTTTTAGTATTAATTTTTGGAGGAAATATATATATATATATATATTTTTTTTTATATACACATATTTTTAATACTGTGTGCATATATATATATATATATATATATTATTTTTTTTTGCACCTCTTCTCATAAACATAGTGGAGATGTGTAAATATATCATACGGATGACTAATTTTTATGTTTTTTGCACTTTGCATCTCACTGTTTTTGGTTATTCACTAGTAAATCATTTATGTCTAATGCTGTGCAGATATGTAATCACCCTTTATAAATTTATATGGACTTACTTAATTTTGACACAAGATTTATTTATGGAAGAGAGACGTTTATTGTTCTTTAAAGACTCTGGGAAGAGGCTCTCTCCCTTTGAACACTTGTTTGTTATATTAGAAAATACTCACAAATGTTTTACACTAGATTCACTTAAAGGATATAATTATGGTGAAATTGCACAATTCTGTTATAGGGAATGTCTATATAGGAAAGCTATACTGAACAGATTGAAATATGTATTTAGTATTAAGTTTAAAGAGAATTAGATTTTTTTTTTCTTCTTTTTTTGCTATTTTTTTCATAAACACAGTGGAGATGTGTAAATATATTATATGGATGACTAATTTTTATGTTTTTTGTACTTTGCATCTTACTGTTTTTGCTTATTCACTAGTTAACTATTTATGTCGAATGTTGTGTAGAAATGCAATCACTTTTTATAAGTCTATATGGACTTACATAAATTTGACACAAGATTTATTTATAGAAGAGAGATGTTTATTGTGCTTTAAAGACTCTGGGAAGAGGCTCTCTCTTTTTGAACACTCGTGGGTCTCATTAGAAAATATCTATAAATGTTTTACACTGAAATGTTATAACTTTTGTGGAATTACACAATCTTGTCACAGGGAATGTCTATATAGGAATGCTATATTGAATAGATTGAAATATTTATTCTAGTATTAAGTTTAAAGAGAATTATCTTTTTTTTTTTTTTTTTTTGTTCTCTCTTTCTCTTTTTCTTCCCTCTTTTCCTTCTCCTTCCTCTCCGGCCCCACCCTCCACACATGAAGTCCCAATAGAATATTTAGACAATTAGGATACTTACATGGAACGTAGGAGGTATACATTCTCCAATTAAAAGAAAGGCTGTAGCAAACTTTCTGAATAAACGGGCTATGGATATAATATGTCTTCAAGAAACGCATCTATCTGATCATGAACATACTAAATTTAAAGTCCAGGGCTATGTGGAAACTTTCTTCTCTTCCTATAAAAAGGCGACTAGAGGAGTTATGACTTTAATTCATACAAATTTTGAACATGAGGTACTTAAAGTAATAAAAGATAAAGAAGCAAGATATTTGCTCCTTAGAATTAAGGTTAAACAACAAAACTATCTAATATTAAACTTGTATGGTCCTAACAACCCAAATGAAACATTTTGGAACCATTTAGTGAAGATTTTACTTAAATATGCACAAGATAATTTAATAATTACTGGTGACTTTAATGTCACACCGAATTCATTTCTAGACAGAAATAAAATAAGAGAACAGAGATCAAATCCTAAGTATACTAAATATCATCTTAAATTCGAGGAAAAAAATATTCAAATTGCTTTCGGAGACATTAAATGTGGTTGATATCTGGAGGAATTTAAACCCCAACTCTAGGGAATTTACATGCAATTCCAAAACCCACAACACCTTCTCCAGATTAGATATATTCTTAATATCTGAAACATTAGTATCTAGAGTTATTAAAACACTTATCTTGGGACCCACTTTGTCAGATCATGCTCCAGTAACCCTAACAATTCAGTTAAAAAAGACAAGAACATCTAACTCTTTTACATACTTATTGAATTCTGCTAAATTTAATGTATTTTTAATTAAAGCATGGCAAGACTTCTGCAACTTTAATAAACATAGTAGAAATAATGTCCCTATTTTTTGGGAAACAGCTAAACTATACCTCAAAGCAGAAATGATCTCTTATATGGCAAACCTGAAAAAACGGCAAGCAAAAAGATTTAATGAGCTATCAAATAACTTAAAAAATGATTATGCATGCTATTTAAGTAAACCAAATAGAATTATATTTCGCAAGTAAAAAAGAAAGAGATCAACATCTCCTGGTAAACGCACAAGACTCACTATATAAAAGAGCAGCAAAATTTAAGAGGTACGGAAACAAAACAGGGAAATTACTGGCCTCTATTTTTAAAAGGCAAGACCAAAAGAAATCAATAGTAGCTATTAAAAATAATAATATCATAACCCTGGATCAAAAACAAATAGCTAGTTCTTTTCAAAACTATTATTCTGAACTTTACTCTTCACAAAATCCCCAAATAAAAGATATTGATATTTTCCTCAAAGGCACGGCTCTCCCTAAGATCTCAGATGAAGAAAGGGAGAATTTAAATGCACCTATTACGACTCAGGAAATACTTAAGGTTATTACTGCAATGTCTAAAGGTAAGGCTCCGGGTCCAGATAACTTGCCATTAGAGTTCTATTGGATATTAAAGGATGAGATTGTTCCAGTTCTAAAAGATCTTTTTAACTCTTATTTTGATGACAATGTTAAGATTACAGAAGATTTTAAAAGAGCTAACATAGTACTAATTCCTAAACCGAATAAAGATCTTTTGGAAGTAACTGCATATAGGCCTATATCGCTACTGAATCTTGATTACAAGATCTTAATGAAGATAGTGGCAGAGCGATTAAAATTAATACTACCAAACTTAATCCACTCTGACCAAGTCGGCTTTGTAGTTGGTAGAACATCTGAGAAAAATATAAGGAAAATTCTCCAGGTAATTTCTTATTTTAAGACCAATAATTCCGCTCTGCCGGAGGCCTTCCTGCTATCCTTGGATGCAGAGAAGGCCTTTGACAGGGTGGAATGGCCTTTTCTGATCCGGGCCCTAAAGAGCTATGGATTTAGAGATAACTTTGTCAATTTTATTGACAGGATATACTCTGACTCCAGGGCATCGCTTTTAATCAATGGCGATACTACAGAATCTTTTACACTCAAGAGGCACCCGTCAAGGGTGTCCACTTTCCCCAATGCTCTTTAATTTAGTATTGGAACCTTTGGCCATTAGATTGAGAGACACACTTCCAGGAATAAACATAGGTAATTCGGTACTACAAATCTCTTTATTTGCAGATGATCTTCTTCTCTTTGTCTCTAATCCAAGAGAATCTATTGATAGGGTAACAAATCTCTTAAATGTATATAGTGCTATATCAGGATATAAGACTAACTTTTCCAAATCAAAAGTTATCTGGTTAAATAAGAAAAATGTACAAACCAATTATCAATTCCTTGATTCAGAGGTGCTGGAGTACTTGGGATTGAGACTCTCTATGGATCCTGTTCATTGGTACCAAGATAATATTCTTCCAGCTCTGCATGAATCTAAGGAAAAACTGAGGAGTTGGGCATTCCTTCCGGTTACACTCTCGGGTAAGATAAACCTGTTTAAAATGTTCATAATTCCAAAAATGTTATACCCATGTAGAATGCTTCCTCTACTAATTAAGAAGAGAGATCTGTGGAGATTTAATCAGGCTTTGAGATACTTTCTTTGGAGTGGACGAAAACCAAGAATAAAACTAGATGTATTATATCAGAAATATTCAAAGGGAGGTCTAGACTTACCAAGTCTGGAAAAATATAACTTAGCTACTATTCTCCGAACCCCAATTGACTGGTTATTTCAATCATTTAAACTGTCGGATAAAGAAATCGAGGAACATATATGTTTTCCTCATGCCCTAGGATTTACAGTCCATGCTCCAAATAAACTCTTAGGGAAAGGAATCTCCAACCATATTTTATATAAAGATATCTTAATATCTTGGAGGAAAGTGATGAAATCCTTAGGCCAATCAACTAGTTTTTCCAAGTGGTTACCTGTTCAAGGGAACCTTTTCTTTCCGCTAGGCAACTCAGTTAATATTTATAGAAAATGGTCTCCATTTAAAGATCTTACTCTTAATGATTTTTTTGTCCCCAGTTCAAAGAGATTATAAAAATTTTTCGAATTTCAGCAAAAGAATCCAGTGGTTCAAAATAAACATGGATTCTATTTTCTTCAAGTTAAAAATTATGCCTATAGAACTCTAAAACTGGCTCCACATAGCTTTTTGGAACATCCTTTATTAGATTTTATTAAACCAGAAAAACCATCACTTTCTAATATTTACAAAATATTGAAAACAACGGAGAGAAAAGATAAAATATTTCAGGTAGTCCTTCACTGGAAGGAGATTCTAAATATTACGGATCCTTTTGACGAATTTTCTTGGAGCTTAAAAAAGGTGCAATCATTAACACAATCAATTTATCTAATGGAAACCCAGTTTAGGTTATTTAATAAAGATTACCTAACACCACAACGGGTGGCCAAATGGAACCCTAAAGTGAAGAATCAGTGTGTTAAATGTTCTTATATTGACCCAAACCTAGCCCATTTACTATGGGACTGTCCCAAGGTGAACCAGTTTTGGCTAAAAGTAGCCCACTATCTGTCTCTTGTGGTTGGATTTAGAGTAACTTTTTCGATTAAATCTATAATTCTTTTACTAGGTAATAAGGAATGGGGAAACAAGGAAAAATCTATCCTAACGGCTATATTAGTGCTTAGGAAACTTCTGTTTAATAATTGGATTACTCCCAAAATACCTTCTATTAAGGAAGTAATAAACCTGCTAAAAAATGAGGTAATTCTAGCAGCCTATGACTATAGAATGGAAAATAAGAAGAACAATAATTTTATAAAAACATGGAAAGACTTCATTCTTTACCAAGATATCAGTTTTGTAGAATATATACAAAAAATTTGTTTCGTAAAAATGTGAGGGGGGGGGCGGAGAGGGGGGACTTCCTTTTCTTTTTTTTTTTTTTTTCCTCCATTAAGCTGAATTGATCTTGGCACTTGTGCCCTTTTTTAAATTAAACTAACCTTGGTGTTAAAGACTCAGAAGAAAAATATAGTTACCTTAGTGACAACACTTTATGTAATGTTTTTCTTTTTCTTTCTTTGTTGCAACTTATTATTCACTGTTGTATCATGTTTTTCTACATTAATAAAATAAAATTAAAAAAAAGATTAGGGGTATGTGGGTGGTGGGTTGTAATGTTGGGGGGGTATTGTATGGTTTTTTTTTACAGGCAAAAGAGCTGAATTCTTTGCGGCATGCCCCGCAAAAGGCCCTTTTAAGGGCTGGTAAGGTAAAAGAGCTTTTCTATTTTAATTTTAGAATAGGGTAGGGCATTTTTTTATTTTGGGGGGCTTTGTTATTTTATTAGGGGGCTTAGAGTAGGTGTAATTAGCTTAAAATTGTTGCAATATTTTTCTAATGTTTGTAAATATTTTTTTATTTTTTGTAACTTAGTTCTTTTTTTATTTTTTGTACTTTAGTTAGTTTATTTAATCGTATTTATTTGTAGGTATTGTATTTAATTAATTTATTGATAGTGTAGTGTTAGGTTTAATTGTAGATAATTGTAGGTATTTTATTTAATTAATTTATTGATAGTGTAGTGTTAGGTTTAATTGTAACTTAGGTTAGGATTTATTTTACAGGTAATTTTGTAATTATTTTAACTAGGTAACTATTAAATAGTTCTTAACTATTTAATAGCTATTGTACCTGGTTAAAATAAATACGAAGTTGCCTGTAAAATAAATATTAATCCTAAAATAGCTACAATATAATTATAATTTATATTGTAGCTATATTAGGATTTCTTTTACAGGTAAGTATTTAGCTTTAAATAGGAATAATTTATTTAATAAGAGTTAATTTATTTTGTTAGATTTAAATTATATTTAATTTAGGGGGGTATTAGTGTTAGGGTTAGACTTAGCTTTAGGGGTTAATACATTTTATTAGAGTAGCGGTGAGGTCCGGTCGGCAGATTAGGGGTTAATAATTGTAGGTAGGTGGAGGCGACGTTGGGGGCAGCAGATTAGGGGTTAATAAATATAATATAGGTGTCAGCAATGTTAGGGGCAGCAGATTAGGGGTACATAGGGATAATGTAGGTTGCGGCGGTGTATGGAGCGGCAGATTAGGGGTTAAAAAAAATGCAGGTGTCAGCGATAGCGGGGGCGGCAGATTAGGGGTTAATAAGTGTAAGGTTAGGGGTGTTTAGACTTGGGGTTCATGTTAGGGTGTTAGGTGCAGACTTAGAAACTGTTTCCCCATAGGAAACAATGGGGCTGCGTTAGGAGCTGCTTTTTTGCTTGTGTTAGATTTTTTTTCAGCTCAAACTGCCCCATTGTTTCCTATGGGGGAATCGTGCACGAGCACGTTTTTGAAGCTGGCCGCGTCCGTAAGCACCGCTGGTATTGAAAGTTGCAGTGGCGGTAAATTATGCTCTACGCTCCTTTTTTGGAGCCTAACGCAGCCATTCTGTGAACTCTCAATACCAGCGGTATTTAAAAGGTGCGGGGAAAAAAAAGACAGCGTTAGCTACGCGGGTCGTTACCGACAAAACTCTAAATCTAGCCGTTCGTTTTCCCAAATCCTTGTGTCTGTTTGCTCACCTTTGTATATGTTTTATTTACTATACTTCTTGTTAATATTAAAAAAAAAATACATTATTGTGAAGATAGAAAATATGTTACTTTACATTCAGCTAAAAAAACCCAAAAAAAACATTTACTAATGTTCTGCATACACACATGGAATTTTTTATGCCTAAAGCCTGCAATAAAGTTCTATTTATAGCACTATATCAAGGTCAATAATTACTTTTTTCTCTAAAGTATAAACCATTGAACCTATTTACTACTATTTTCTTGATTAGTAGTGATTTGAGATTACTACCAAGCTGTCATACTTTAACCAACACTAGCAGAAATTAAAAGTGAAGTAGGATTTTGCACTAAAGTGAAATTCTTACCCCAAGTAAATTGCATGTACCTGTGCTCTCGTATTACAAGTTGAAAGTAAATGTTTCCCTCTCAAGTGCTAGTATTGCTCGATTACAAGTTACCAGAGCTGAAAGTAATTTGTGATTCAAATTGTGAAGTTATCAGAAACCTACAAGTTACACATACAAATGACTAAAACCATTTCCATTCAGCTAGAATACCCCATATATGACTTGTGTTTAGATTGATACTTTTGTACTGTATTAAAGACAATAGTAATTTACATGTGAGAATTTAACCTTTACACTTTTAAATTAGTGAATCCCGCATGAGGGTCCATATTTGTGTGTGATTCAGCGCGTGTTCTTCAATTTCTTACTCTTCCAGACTAGTGGAAACATGTACTGTACATATATGTGTGCGTGTGTGTGTATATATATATATATATATATATATATATATATATATATAGTTACAAATTATGTTAGAAAGCGAAGAACCACAGTAGAGCTATATGAGATACTGTGTAAAGTTGGGGGATTACAGCACTCTATAGAGCTTCATTTTGCTTTACTTTGTAGGTGTTTGACCGAAAGCAATTAAGAAACAAACAAACGGATGCACATAAGATCTGGTCAGCGGCAAATTTATTTACATAGTAACAAACATACTGAAAAGTTATTGCAATTTGTCATGGTATAAGCAATTATATTACTATTACTACCACTGCAGTGGGATATTCATATCAAGATATATTGCTAAAACAGCTAATATAGTTGCAACATTGTATATTGATCCTGTTAATTCAACAAAGGAAAATAGCTAATAATCATGTAGGATTACTTTTGATCATATATACGACCTGTATAAAGTGTCCTCCTTATGATTGAAAAAGTAGAAAGGGACAAGATATTTCCAAAGAGTCCGTTTCTGCCTGGGCCCAGGTTTCAGGTGTAAGGAAACTCAAGAATGAAATTTTTCCGGGCTCATTCTTTACTTAGAACATGATCTTTGTCGATAAGATTTTTCATGCTAGAACTCCAAGGTAAATGCGTCCTCTACAACTAGCATGAATAGAAGATACTTTGTTGCAAAATGCCGTTATTATTCACAACTCAGGACAATTGCAGCTTTCCAGGAAACTGCGGTAAATAGTGGTCCGAGTATCTGCTTCAACACATTTTTCCAGACTTCTGTAACATAGCAACAGTCCAGATATCTGTGTTAGTGCTCACCTCCGGCTCCACTTTTTGTAGCCGCAAAACAGCGGTAAGTAGCGGTCCGAGTGTCTGCACTCAATACGTTAGTATCCAGGTGTCTGTGTTTGTGCTTACCTCCGGGAACCACCTTATATCCGCAAAGACTACAGTGATTAGTTCGGATATGGATACTGAAGCTTCATGCCGAGTTGGGACAGGTGCAAGCAGCTTGAGGTCGGAAGCACCTGTCCCGACTCGGCATGCAGACACTCGGACCGCTACTTACCGCTGTTTTGCGGCTACAAAAAGTGGAGCCGGAGGTGAGCACTAACACAGATATCTGGACTGTTGCTATATTACAGAAGTCTGGAAAAATGTGTTGAAGCAGATACTCGGACCACTATTTACCGCAGTTTCCTGGAAAGCTGCAATTGTCCTGAGCTGTGAATAACAACGGCATTTTGCAACAAAGTATCTTCTATTCATGCTAGTTGTAGAGGACTCATTTACCTAGCATGAAAAATCTTATCGACAAAGATCATGTTCTAAGTAAAGAATGAGCCCGGAAAAATTTCATTCTTGAGTTTCCTTACACCTGAAACCTGGGCCCAGGCAGAAACGGACTCTTTGGAAATATCTTGTCCCTTTCTACTTTTTCAATCATAAGGAGGACACTTTATACAGGTCGTATATATGATCAAAAGTAATCCTACATGATTATTAGCTATTTTCCTTTGTTGATTTACAGGATCAATATACAATGTTGCAACTATATTAGCTGTTTTAGCAATATATCTTGATATGAATATCCCACTGCAGTGGTAGTAATAGTAATATAATTGCTTATACCATGACAAATTGCAATAACTTTTCAGTATGTTTGTTACTATGTAAATAAATTTGCCGCTGACCAGATCTTACGTGCATCCGTTTGTTTGTTTGTTTCTTAATTGCTTTCGGTCAAACACTTACAAAGTAAAGCAAAATGAAGCTCTATAGAGTGCTGTAATCCAAGTATGAAAAAATGTTTATGAAGATGCAACACTCAACAACTCTAAAGCCAAATCCCAGAGAAAACAAATGGTTTAACCTCTAAAAACCAAATTAGAACAAAGAAGATTATTATTCTGTGGTGGCGCTCAACAAAGGAGAGCTAAGAGAATGGAAATTTAAAATATAAAAATTAGGTGATTAATTATATGAGAACTCTAGGATAATTTGTAAATCCTAGTGATAACTTAGGGAGTCTAATAAAGGTGTGTATATGCTCTTAAATATATTCAGTATGGGTAAATAGCAATAAACTAGTCCGATATATATAATAGGAAAGCAGTTTTGAACAGATCGAACTAATTGAATATAATAATATTTATAATATTTATTATTTAAGTTAATATAACATCAATAAAAATAACGATGCCGACATCTAAAAACAAACACAATATAAACAGTGAGGAATGGCAATGTTAAAATGTATACAAATATGTGTTCTCATCTGTAGCAAATAGTAACAAATAAGGGGTACATAAGATTCTTAAACCTGTATCGTCCTGTTAAAAATGCAACAATGTCCAAAGAATGGCTGTTCTTTACAAACTTGTAACCAGAAACTCCGGGTTATATATGTACTCCTTTCCTCGGTGCTGGAAGTTAGTGCAGCATTCTCTGCAAGCGGTGGGGGATACTGTGATCCACGTGTGCACACAAACAGTTCCGGGCTGTAATGAAAAAGGTGTTCCGGTGCAGGTAACTCTTTAATGTTCACACAGGGTGAGGTAAAGAACCGAAGTTCCAAACAGAATATTGATTACACAGATGGATTAGTATGAGTAGGTCCCGGGGCAGGAATTACACATATAGAGACAGCTCAAACCAGGTTTTAATAGCTGCTCAATGTACCTGTCCTACCTACTTACGTATCCGATCTGTAGTTGACACTTAGATAGGTCTTGTACACAGGAGCAATCGGCAAATTCTACGCGTTTCAGCCGCCAGGGGCCTTTATTATTATATTATTATTATATTCAATTAGTTCGATCTGTTCAAAACTGCTTTCCTATTATATATATCGGACTAGTTTATTGCTATTTACCCATACTGAATATAATTAAGAGCATATACACACCTTTATTAGACTCCCTAAGTTATCACTAGGATTTACAAATTATACTAGAGTTCTCATATAATTAATCACCTAATTTTTATATTTTAAATTTCCATTCTCTTAGCTCTCCTTTGTTGAGCACCACCCCAGAATAATAATCTTCTGAGTACTGTAATCCCCCAACTTTACACAGTATCTCATATAGCTCTACTGTGGTTCTTCTCTTTCTAACATAATTTGTAACTATAAATGTTTTTGGGGGTCTGCATCTGATCTAAGAACGGATAACTACCGCTTGGATCCTAAATAAACAAAATATAATTACTGTTAAACACCTTGGTCTGTTTAAACAGAAAGGTGTCAGTATTCCTCTCCCAATTCTTGTCTTGTAAATTATATATATATATATATATATATATATATATATATATATATATATATATATATATATATATATATATATATATATATCCGCTATTTAGCAAACAAAATTAATATAAAAAGGGATACCATATCATGCATTTAATACTCTACATTCAGTACAAGCCATTTGGATCACATTAAGGGGAAAAATTTTATAGTACAGTGTTGCTTTAAACATTTTAATAATAAAAAGATGATGTCAACTATATGTTTTGGATAAATAAAATAAAAATACGGTGCCAACATCTATGAATTTTCATAGAAAATTTCAGGCCTGGCCTTTTTTAATATACTCAAACTACAAGACATGGCTGAAAATGTTTGAATATTGCATTTAGCTATAACTATGAGAATGTGCAAAATATATGTTTTTCTGGCCAACTAGAGAGAAGAGTATGACTAACAAAAAGTTTTTAGTTGTATATGCGTTTTTTTTTTTTTTTTAATTATGTAGTAAATACAGACATATGTATTTATATATGATCTGCTATTACACCTGCATTTTGACTATTAATATGAGTTCCGCATTTCTTGGTATAACCAGAACTCTTTACCAAGTTACTTGTTCCAAAACTCATCATTTTATGAAGAGTTTGTTTACTCATAATTTCTCTAAATTAATATAAATTATCTTTATTATCAGATAAAATACTATGGGCTAGATTCCAAGTTGGAATCAAAAATATTAGTCCCTCATATAATAAACTTATATGGGGGAGGGTAGAAAAATACACTTAAATAATAAGCCGATAATGCACAAGTAGTGTAATTTTTCATTTAGTTCTGTTCTATACTATTAATATTAATGGTTTACTTCAGGTCACAAAAAACACTACATTTTACAGCACAATTTTGACTTGTGCTCAAGCACAACATGTCACCACTTGTAAAACCAGCACAACGAAAATGCTAATATTGCTCCCTGTGCAATCCAATAAACATATATGGTTCTCTTAAAAAGTTTCAACCAAGTTATAGGGACATTGTACTCCAGGATTTTCTTTGCATAAATGATTTGGAGATGATTCATTTATATAGCCTATACAGCTTTTTTTTTTTTTTTTTTTAAAAAAACAGCTTTATTGAATAAAAATTCAAGTACAATATACACATGGATGACAATATTTTCTGTTACATGTTATTTGTACAGTGCATATATATGAACTTGATGACATTTTCTATTTTTATTTTAAATGAATCAAAAATTATATTAACAATAACTAGAAAACTAGAAAAAAACTGTTGTCAGAATACTATAGGTATTTCTTCCCTTTTCACACATTAGCAATAAAATCAACAGATTACAAGTCCAATAACTTTAATAACATATCTATAAGGTATATTAGGTGCAATATCCCTGAGTTTATATATGGTTCCAAAATCATTATAGTTTTGCTTATTTTTAAATAACATTGCACTGATTTTCAGACTCCTAACCAAGCCCCAAAGTTTTAGAAGTATGACCCCCCATTTCTGAGTTCACTCCATCTTTCCTCAATAAAACAAGACCAAACATTTATGGGGAAGAAAAGGCAGCAGCCTGTTTATTAAACCAATAACATAACTTAAACTTTATCAACATTATAACCTCTCGTTTTAACAATCCACCCAGTGTTTGCTTTTAACCTCTCCATAAGCCCCCACCCCTTTTCAGGGGCGGGGCGTCCACCATCACTTTCCACTCTCTGTTACCGACAGAAGGACCAGCCACTCTCCATCAGGCGTAAGCCTCAATAGATCACAGCAAGCACCCCGCCACCACTCGTCTTCAACGAGTACCGCCACACAGGGCTAAGGCCTTTTCAATCCCCTCCTTAATAGTGAAATTAAATAGGTGCAGACCAACTTCATTCAGGTGAACACCATCCCTCAGGTAGAAACACCTGCCCGACTCCCCTTCAAATTCCACATGTCTAAGGCTCACACCACCCAGTTTCCTCACATATGCACTGACAGTCCTATTCACCTTCCTTCTAGATGCTTCCAACTTCTTAGCGTCCCAAGCTGAACGCCACACTACCCTACTCTCGATCTCTGACCACACTAGAATCAACCCCGGGAACAATGCCAGCAACCTATCAATCCCATTTTTCATACCCCACAGTAAATCTTTCTGGGGCAGGCACCCTAAATCGTTCCCACCCGCATGAATGACCAACACCTGAGGGGGACCGAACACCCTAGCGTACTCCGACACCTTCCCAACAACCTGAGCCCACTTCATACCACGGACCCCCAACCACCTTACTTGCACCTGTTCCCTGGAGAAACCCAACTGCAACCCATTGTCTTTAACAGCTGCCGCTTTCCTCGCCCAAAATATGTAGGAATGCCCTAAGATCCAGCAAGTCACCGGCCCTGTCAATGAAGAAAAAAAATTTCACTCGTCAATACCCCCCCGGTTGCAACACCAACTCCTGTCTCACATACCCCTTACATCTTTAAGACCTCCATCTGCCAATCTTTCTGATCACCCCCACATCCAGCCCCAATGCTGCTGCCTCCGTCGCTGCCCCGATCCTAAATGAATGCGAACTAAAATCCTCACCTTTCAACCCCAACTCCACTAATGCCTTTCTTACCACCGCCACAAACTGATATGTCGATAAAGGCGTCCCATCCCTATGCACCAACAACGGTCCCGATGCCTTTTGTGATGCCTCCAGAAATTCTCGAACCGCACCAACCGGGCAGCAACGGCCCCCAATCTCCCCCAACACTACCATGGTACCTTTCCCTTCCTGATCCGTCTTGGACCTCCTAACCCATAACTCAACCGACTTTGCTTTCAACACCACGTCTTGCCTTTCTCCCCATCAGCTCTGACACCCTAAATGCTCCGAAAAAAGCCAGCACGCAAGCCACCGTAAATAACTTCTCTTCGTAACTCGAGGAACAAATATTCCTTAGCCTCTCGACCACACCCTCCAATACAGCAAATGTCAACGGGCGCCTCCCATCCGTCCGCGCCCTCCTCCTACACAAACCCTTCACCGCCATTCGTACAACAAAATTTTTAGTCAAGTCTACCTGCCCAACAGTTTGAACAGAAAGGCTAAAGCCGCCATCCTCTTTCGTATCTCCGAGGGCGATAGCCCCTCTCTCCCCCAGCTCCTTACCCACTCCACAAGTGTTCTCACCCATTCCTCCCTAACTCCTTGTCGGTATGCCAGCTCCACCTTATATCTCCACATGTTCCACACTCGGACGTAAGCCCTCCATGTGTTAGGAGCTAACGCCCCTTGTACCAGACTCAATGCTCCTGGCAGCCAAACTGCCACAGATCCTCCGGGCATTCCCTGCCTTCCGCCTCCGCCCCGGGAGCTGCTTCTCGAAATCGATCCCACTGAAACCGGGATAAAGAGTCAGCAATTACATTCAGGCGCCCCGGGACATGCACCGCTCTCCAAGATACATTACACCTCAAGCATTCCAGCACAAATGCCCTTAATAAATGGATCACAGCCGGAGAATTCGCCGTCAGGCGATTAATCGCCCATACTACTCCCAAATTGTCTGAGTGAAAACAAACTCTCTTGTCCCTGAGCTGCTCAGGCCAGATTCTCAAAGCAACCACCAGTGGAAACAGCTACAAAAAAGTCAAATTCTTTGTTAGACCCCATTCGGCCCAGACCTCCGGCCACGCCCCGGCGCACCATTTCCCATCCAAAAATGGCCCAAAACCATGGGCACCCGACGCATCTGTGAATAAGCACAATTGGTCGTCCGACCAACCAGTCTCCTGAATTAGCAGACGACCATTAAAATCTTCCAAGAAGATTTTCCAAATCCTCAAATCCTCCTTCACATCTGAAGATAATCGGATGTGAAATTTCGGATTGGTCGCTCCCACTGTCGCCAGGGCCAATCTGCGACAAAAAATCCGCCCGATCGGAATAATCCGCCCGGCAAAGTTTAGCTTACCCAACAACGATTGTACTTCCTTGAGTAAGACTTTTCTGCTGCTCAGGACCCCATCAATCACGCCCCGCAAATCCCGGACTTTGTCCTCCGGGAGTCTGCATTCCATTCTGCCTGAGTCAATCTCGATTCCCAGAAAACTCAAGACCGAAACCGGGCCCTCTGATTTGTCCGCTGCCACAGGAATGCCGAATTCCTGGGCCACCTTCCCAAAAACCGTCACCAGCTGCTCACATACCCCGGATCCTGCCGGGCCCACAAATAGGAAATCGTCCAAGTAATGCACTACTGAGAC
The DNA here is from genome assembly GCF_027579735.1 of Bombina bombina. Classification (NCBI taxonomy): domain Eukaryota; kingdom Metazoa; phylum Chordata; class Amphibia; order Anura; family Bombinatoridae; genus Bombina; species Bombina bombina. The sequence continues at coordinate 1,152,344,919 of NC_069500.1, read as the reverse complement.
TTTCCCAGACCTCTTCTTCACCACCCACTCCACAAATGAGCTGAACCTTTCAAAATATGAACAGGAAATTGAACAGCCCATCGGGAGACAGAGATCCACGTAAAAGTGGTCCTCAAATTTGCACCCCAATAGATGGTGGCACCTTGGGTGTACCGGCAATAACCGGAACGCGGACTCCACATCTGCTTTTGCCAACATGGCACCCCGGCCCGCCTTCCTCACCACCGAGATTGCTTTGTCAAACGAGGCGTACTTCACCGATACCAACTCGGGATCGATGCCATCATTAACTGATACACCCCGCGGATGCGACAAGTGGTGTATCATACGGAATTGCCCCGGTGCCTTCTTCAGCACCACCCCCAACGGTGATACCCTTAGGTCCGGTAACGGCGGGAGCCTGAAAGGGCCCGCCATCCGCCCCAGCTGCACCTCTTTCCCCAACTTCTCCCTCAACACGTCCGGAAATTCCCTTGCTGATTTCAAATTCCCCGCGAAGGACAACCCCTTTTGCTCCCTAAATGGGATTAAAAACCCTGAGCTAAACCCCGTTAGGAGCAATTCCGCATCCCCCGCATGCCCCCGCTCACGGGCGTATGCCTCTAGCCACGGGACCATCCTTCTTATTTTCACCGGCGTCCGCGCCCGGTAAACCCACCTCTCCTGGCCTGGACCCCAATCTGCCCTTCCTGAAGCATTTTGCCCCAGAATGGACCCCTCCACATACCGAACACTCGTGCTTGTATTTGCACGAGGATCCGAACCTACACTGGCCTTCGTTAAACTGAAAGCACAGCCCTTTACGTATGGCTGTCCCAGTTCCCGTGCCGGCTCCGGCACTGCTGCCTGCCTGTCCGAAACTCTGAAAGGAATGAGTCCCCCGCAACGGGGTCATCATCTCTAACCATATCCCCATGTCCCTATCGTCCCATCGCATCTCCGGGCGAACCGCCATTCGCTGTCTGAACCCCTCATCATACTTCCACCACGCCATCCCCCCATATGTCCCAAATGCGCTAGCTATCTCCTCATAGTAGCAGAAAAGAGATGCCCCTTGCTCGGGGAACTTTTCACAAAACACACTGGCTAATATCCTAAAAGCCCGGGACCAATTCGCAAAGGTCTTGGGCAACTTCCTCCATCTTTTCTTCCTCTCCTCCTCTTCTTTCTTACCTTTCTCCTTCTCATCCTCCTTCACCTCCAAAACGTGCTCCAAGGGCAACAGGGAGAATATCTCCACAAATTCCCTCTTCCCTATTTTTTCCCTCAGCTCGCTCGTTAAATGGATCCCCAACGGGCCCACCGAGCATAGGCAAGGCCTCCTGAGCGCCCCTTTCCGGCACCCTAACCACTTCCCGTACCGCTGCAGGTGATCCACCTACTACTGTGGCATCACTATTCTGCGCTACTATTCCCAACGTGCCCGTACCCGGGGCCACCCATGCCGATGCCACCGGGACCACCGCTCCACTAGGCTTTTCCAACGTTGCCAATAGCCCCTTCAAACCTGTCACTAACGCTTCTCTCTCACCACTCCCCACCACATTCACTCCTGGTGCACCCCCAGCCGTAACCTCACCTGTAGGCTGCTGCACCGTCATCGCCATCCGAGCTGCATCCGTCCCTTGGTCTCTCCTCTGTTCTCTCCTTTCGCTTTCCCGTCCTCTGTTGATGTCCAGCCTCCTTCGTGTTGTCTCTCACCTGGCAGGAGAACGCCCCCTGCCGTTCCTGCTCCTGTCCCGATCCCTTTCCCCCCGTGCACGGGGTGGCGACCCTGGCCTGCCTCCTCCCTGAGGCCGCCGTATCGGTGATCTCAATCTCTGGCGACTGCCGGACCCTGCTGCCCTGACCTCGGGCGATGAGCCCCGCTCCCTTCTACCTGCAGCACCTACAGACTGTGAAGAAGACATGATCAAAGCACCCCTCTCCCCCCTACTCTCCCCCCCTGCCCCCGGCCTCCTTCTCCCTGCCTCACCCTTTCTGCACTCCATTGGGGAGACAACATTTGAAGAAGCTGCACCAGTGTAGACATACCCCCTACCTGGCCAGCCGTTACTGCTCCCGACGACGTCCCCTCCAATGGATCCTCATCCTCAAAATTCCCACTGGCCTCCAGCTCCAGTGGTGGATCCGTAATCTCCTCCTGACATTCCCCATGTCCACTCCTCCTGGCCTCTGCAGCCTCCACACCCCTTCTGTCCGCCCCAGCGGGCCCTGTAACCAGAAGAAACAATTAATACCCCCTTTTACCCCCAACCCCTTCAGTAGCCCCCATGAACCCACCCCCCGGCCCCAACCTTGTGACCTCCGCCAAGCTGTATAAGCAACCCCCCTTTTCAATCCCTACGGGCAGCCCCACTGCCCTCCCAACCCTCTCTCTGATAAATTAACCCTTTACCCCTTCTTGTAGAGGACCCCCCGCTATCCATTGCAACCCCCCCAGCCGACCCCACCCCTTATTATGATATACATCTTTCCCCCCTTTATTATTATTATTATTTTTTTTTTTTTTGCATGTTTCCCCCTGTCTAAAACCCTTGAAAGCTCCCTCTTGCCTGTAATTACACTACCATTCACACTCATTATTCAAAAAAATTTTTTTATTTTTTTTTGCATCCCCTTCCTGCCTACTGCGCATGCCCACCCTTCATCCTTTCCCTTCCTCTCCCATAAAACCCCATCTTGTGGCCCCCAGCCGCCTCCCTACCCCTTTGATTTAATGTAAAAAAAATTTTTTTTGTTTTTTGGCCTTATCCCCGGCCACACCCACCTAATTACCCAAATCCCCACCAGCTGAAACCATCCCTATTTCCTTGCCTACCACCTGACTCTGTTATCCTGCTACAACTAAGCTACCTGCACCTCTCCCCTCCTCTCAAACTGATCTGCGCTGCACTCCTAACACTCTGATGCAGCTCCCCATACCACATTGCTGCTCCCTCAGCCCCCTCCCCCCATCCTAATCTGAGCCTTATCCCGGCTCCATCCCCCCCGCTCTCATTTCCATTTTCGCGCCTATGCAGGCCTTGTCCTATATCTCCTACCATCCACTTGCCCCCATAGCTTCCTTTTCTTTCATCCCACAAAACCCCTATTACCTTTTAAAACCCCTCTCCCCCTTTCTAAACCTGTCCCCCCAACCTGTCCCCCCAACCCCGAGCCTTATCCCGGCTCCCCCCCCCCCCTCAATTCCCCACATGAAATTGTTGCGGCCTCTTCTCCCTGCTCATAATGGCCCCCTCTTGCAGCCCACAACTTCGATAGCTCAGTGGCACTCACCTTCTTCCACGCCGCCGTTCCCGCTCCTCAATGATCTTCTCCTGCCTCTTCCTGCACCCGGCTCCTCCTGACGCCGTACGACACTGACATCAGCCACCGGTGCCGTGCTAGGCCGCGACCCGGCCCCTCCAGCTCCTCGACGTCCTCGACCCGCATCCGACCTTCCAGCAACTTCCTCCGGCCGCCCAGGCCCCGCGCTTCCTCTTCTGGACCTGGCGACGTTGAGCTCCGGACTCAGCCGCTCCGGTGGCCGCGACCTCCTGGCCGGCCGTCCTCTGGTCCTGGTCACCGCCGCCTCCACGCCTGGGACACCGACCGTCACCGCACCTCCGCTCAGCCGCTCCCGGATCCAGTCTTCACCATTCTGCCTGGCGGCCGCCAGCAACTCCGACAGCAGGGCTTCCATCCGATCACAGGTAAGAAAAACTTCAAAACTTCCCCCTTCCGTGCTGCTCCTAACTCTGCAACTGCCTGACTTCAGCTGGGGAGGAGTATTTAACTCCTCCCATCATCCTACACCCCCACAGCGGAGCCTACCAACGCTCCCAAAAAGTGGGGGTCAAACAGCCCTCTCTTCATTCGGCCTCCGGGCTATTCTTTCTGATGTATACCTACTCCAGCTTGTTCCTATTTGTATAAAGATTCTTTTCATATGCAGAGGAAAGGGGAGGGGGTAAGCACTTTTAATGGGTGTTCCAGATACCTTTTTAACTGAGCTAAACTGTGAGCTTCTAAGTAAGTTTCTAAACAGTTTTATACTGGATTTTTAGATCAGTATCTATGCATATTATTCTTTATAGTAGTGTCTATTACATGCAGTTATATGAAAATTGGTGTATACTGTCCTTTTAATATGCTCGAAATACATTTTTTTTTAACCATTCAATACTAATACCAGATTCTTAGCCCAAGAATAGGCTCAGGATAATGCACTTTTGATTGTTCTCCACTTATAATCTAACCATTGGAAGACTCAAAATCTTCTATAAAAAAACCCAAAAACAACATAAAGAACCTATCTATCCCATGGCTTTAAGTTCAAAGAAGAAAATAAATAAATGTAGAGACAAAAAGGCTACTTAAGTTCCAGCTTTAAAATATCATATCTGACTTTACCCTTTATGCATCTGTTAATGACAGTACCTAGTAATTACTTAGTTGGTATACAATTTACATAATTATAAAATGTCTATCACACAATTTGCTATCCTAGACATCTTGTGATCACTTATTAACATTTTTATACTGTGGGATGATTTTAATTATGAAACTAATTGATTTTAAACCTTGAAGTTTAGTCATTAACAATTATACGATAGGATATTGTTGTGTATTGAATGCATAAAAAAAGACATACTCTGTAGTAGCACATGACATTTTTTACAGAAAATCTTTGATTTGTTTGGTAAAATACTGGACTGGTAACTTGTATTTATAAATCTGCTTTAAGCTATACTGTGCCACTTGATGAATATTTTATAACCTGTAAATTTCAATGTATAGGAAGTAACTTTTAAATAAACTAAGTAACTAAGGGTTAAATTGCAAGTGGCACTAAGATTTTCATTCAAGCGAAAAGGGATTTATCGTGGCTCTTTGTGCACGTTGGAAAAATCATGCGTATTACATGCGTATTGAAAGTAAACTTGTTTGCTCAAGTGCAATTAAATTTAACGTGAGATGAGATAGCATAGCATGGCTTCAGAGCTCTGGTTAAATGTTGCATGACACAAAAAATGTGAAAGCACATAAAAAATACATTTAGAAGTACAATTACACGCATAACAACACTATATAATGGGGCACATTATGAGTGGAGCTAAAATTGGGCTTGAGCAAACTCAATATTTGAACTCTACTTGTAATACCAGCACACGTAAATGTGTACTGGTATTAGAAGTAAAGCCCAATGTCAATGCGACCTTGAGTTTGCATTGCATGGAAGTTTTACGCTCACGAAAGCTCACTTCTATAGGCTCCATTGGGAGCCTGGTTCTGATGCCTATAGACATGGAACAGAAACTAGCACAGTGATTAATTTGGGGCAATGCCCCGCAAAAAGCCCTTTTAAGGGCTGGTAAAAGAGCTGATTACTTTGTAATTTAGAATAGGGTAGGGCATTTTTTTATTTTGGGGGGTTCTATTATTTTATTAGGGGCCTTAGATTATGTGTAATTAGTTTAAACGACTTGTATTTTTTTTTTTCTTCTGTAATTTAGCGTTTGTTTTTTTTGTACTATAGTTTAGTTTATTTAATTGAATTTAATTTTAGGTAATTGTAGTTAATTTATTTAATTAATTTAATGATAGTGTAGTGTTAGGTTTAATTGTAACTTAGGTTAGGATTTATTTTACAGGTAATTTTGTAAGTATTTTAGCTAGGTAGTTATTAAATAGTTAATAACTATTTAATATCTATTGTACCTGGTTAAAATAAATACAAAGTTGCCTGTAAAATAAATATAAACCCTAAAATAGCTACAATATAATTATTAGTTATATTGTAGCTATATTGTAGCTATCTTAGGGTTTATTTAACAGGTAAGTATTTATTTTTAAATAGGAATAATTTAGTTAATAGTAAGTTTTATTTAGATTTATTTAGATTTATTTAAATTATATTTAAGTTAGGGTGGTGTTAGGGTTAGACTTAGGTTTAGGGGTTAATAAGTTTAATATAGTGGCGGCGTTATGGGGGGGCAGGATAGGGGTTAATAAATTTAAGATAGGTGGTGGCGGTATAGGGGCGGCAGATTAGGGGTTAATATATTTATTATAGTTGCAGCGGGGTCCAGGAGCGGCGGTTTAGGGGTTAATAAGTTTATTTAGTTGCGTCGGGGTCCGGGAGTGGCGGTTTAGGGGTTAATAAGTATAAAGTAGGTGGCGGCGGTGTAGGGGGGGCAGATTAGGGGTGTTTAGACTCGGGGTACATGTTAGGGTGTAAGGTGCAGACACTTCCCATAGGAATCAATTGGATATCAGGCAGCAGCGAATATGAGCTCTCGCTGCTGTCAGACTCCCATTGATGAAAAGCAGGTACGCTGGCCCGGAATAGTGGCGAGCGTACCTGGTAGGTATTTGATAACTACCAAAAGTAGTCAGATTGTGCCGAAGTTGCGTTCGGAACATCTGTAGTGACGTAACCATCGATCTGTGTCGGACTGAGTCCGGCGGATCGTAGGTTACATCACTAAATTCTACTTTTGCTGAGCTGTAGGGCTTGATAACTACGGCGAATCAGCCTCGCCACAAATACACTGCGGAATTCCAGCGTATTTGAGGTTGACGGCTTGATAACTAGAGGCCATTTTGTCTTATTCATATATTTGCTATTCTGTATCAACAATGTTAATTCTACTGAAGAATACTCAAATACCAGATGTATTGCAGTATGCAGTGATAAAAGATGCTCAAATACCAGAGTATTGCAGTATGCAGTGATACCTTTTTTATTGGACTAACATAATATTTCAAAGACAAGCTTTCGAGAGTTTCCCTCCCTTCCTCAGGTCTGAAGCAATACTGATCAATCTGATATAGAAACACAATACACACAACGGATGGAAGGGAGGGAGGGGGTGAGAGGGGTGTCATAAATAGCAGAGGATGTGTCTGAAGGAGAATATAGCTGAGAATAGTCAGAAAGAGTAAATAAACAAATGAGAATAAATATGAAAGATGAGAGAAAAAACAAAAGGAAAAAATGGGCGGGGGTCATGGCATGCACAAATAGAGCTACAATAATGAATTAACACAAATGGATATAATAAAGGTGAAACGAAAATGTAGAGAAAAATTCCATTTAAGAACTTTAATCCTGAGGTTTAGAATGGAGTGACCAGTCTGGGTGAAGTGATATCCAATAGGGGTACAGTATTTGTTTTCCTTATGGTTCTATCTTGATCTGTGTAGATTCATTCTGAGATGCATCTTTAGGCTAGTTTCTTCAATGTATCAACCTCTGTCACACGATGTACACTGTATCATGTACACCATATATTCGTCTATGTAACCCTAACACCAGGCCCGCCCTTTGGGCAGGGCAAGCAGGGCCCCCAGGCTCCGCACTCAAGAAAGCACAAAAGTGCAGCAGCCCTGATGAAGCTGTGAGTGCAGCCGAGTATTCTGCACAGTCAGTAAGAGGGTTCAGGTAGAAACTCCTTGCATGCCTGCAGCTGATTTTTGTGACTAATGTCCAGAAGATAAAGAGGGGAAAAAAAACATGTACACATTGGGTGAAAAGGGAGTGTTTAATATTTACAGTAATCATTATATGTCTGCACTGTGTATATGTAATATCATCTGCATATAACTAAAATAATGAATTTCTATGCATAATGCAAAAATATAAATACTACTGTCAGAGTAAATGCTACAAACACTCCTTTGCTCCCAACAGCTTGTAAGATAAAAGGGACATGAAATGCAAATATTTTCTTTCATGATTCAGATACAGAATACAATTTTTAAAAAGTTTCCAATTTACTTATTTTATCAAATTTGCTTTGTTCTCATGTTATTCTTTGTTGAAGATATATCTGGATATGTAGCATGCACATTTCTTGAGCTATACTTGACAGGAAATAGTGCTGCCATCTAGTGTTCTTGCTAATGTATAACATTGTTGCAAAACTGCTGCTACATAGTGCTGCAGACACGTGCACACTCTTGAACTTACCTTCAAGCTTTTTAACAAAGGATAACAAGAAAATGAAGAAAAGTTGATAATAGAAGTAAATAGGAAAGTTGTTTAACACTGTATGTTTTATCTGAATCATGAAAGAAAAATTGTGGGTTTTATGTCCCTTTAAGTCTGTAACACCCGGTGGGGTGCATAAATCACCCAGTCACAGTCTGCCGGGCAGGGACCAGTGAAAGAGAACAGTTACTTGCCTTGCCTTTTTTGCATACTGTGTCTCTACTGTAAACTTCCCCTCCCAAGCATTGTGCCCCTCCCCTCTGCCCTAGTGTCCCACTGGGAGTTCATCCTGAATAGGACGCTGGCTGTAAGGACAGTGGATCTAAGGTAGCTCATACCAATTGTGTGTTTCTCTCACTCAGCTAAGCCCTACACTAGTAGTATAAGTTACATGGAAGTGATCATTATGAGATTATTTAAGTGCTGGAAGCTAAAAATAATGTAATAGGAGATGTTTAAAAAGTTTTATTTAAAAGATTACAACTTAAAGGGACATAATACTCATATGCTAAATCACTTGAAACTGATGCAGTATAACTGTAAAAAACTGACAGGAAAATATCACCTGAGCTTCTCTATGTAAAAAAGGAAGATATTTTACCTCACAATCTCCTCAGCTCAGCAGAGTAAGTTCTGTGTAAAAAGTTATTCTTCAGCTGCTGTCCAGCTGCAGTTAAAAAAGGAAGAAATGAACAGCAGCCAATGAGCATCATCAGTGCTGAGTTCATTAACTCTTTTGCTTTGATCTCATGAGATTTTACTTAACTCTCATGAGATTTCATAGTAAACTTCCTTAAGCTGAATAGGCAAATTACATAAGTGTGCATGAGGCTCACTCCCTTGCATGTCCCGGGACAGGCATACTGATTTGCTGCTTAAAGTTCTTTGCAATGTGGTGTGAAAACTTAGGACATTTTGAGGTAAAATATCTTTCTTTTTTACATAGAGATGTTCAAGTGATATTTTCTAGTCAGCTTTTTACAGCTATGCTGCATCACTTTCAAGTGTTTCAACATTTGGGTATCATGGCCATTTAAATAATGCAATAATGCTCCTTTGGTTTATGGGCTCTTGGTTGAATCTTAACGGGACAGTCAAGTCAAAAATAAACTTTCATTACTCAGATAGGGCATTTCATTTTAAACAACTTTCCAATTTACTTTTATCATAAATTTTTCTTTTTCTCTAGGTATTCTTAGTTGAAAGCTAAACCTAGGTACGGTCATATGCTAGTTTCTGAGCCCTTGAAGCCGCCTCTTACCTGAATGCATTTTTAAAAAAAATCACAACTAGAAGGCGTTAGTTATTGTGTGCCATATAGTTAACATAGTGGTCATGTTCGTGAAGTTACCTAGAAGTCAGCACTGATTGGCTAAAATTAAAGTCTGTCAAAAGAACTGAAATAAGGGAGCAGTCTGCAGAGGCTTAGATACAAGGTAATGACAGAGTTAAAAAGTAAAGTATGTTAATATAACTGTTTTGGTTGTGCAAAACTGGGGGAATGGGTAATAAAAGGGATTATCTATTTTTTTAAACAAAACAAATTCTGGTGTAGAATGTCCCTTTAATGATTGTCAAAGGTTAAATGTTTTTTAAATACATTTGCAGTTTTCTTTTTAAATTTAAGCACTAATACATTTGTCGAGTCATCCAGTCTGTTTAACTAAACTATTAGCCAAATGTATTAAATTCCATACATTGTTATATATACAGAGAGCTTTAAAGGGACAGTCTAAACCAAAACTGATAGATAATTGCTTTACTACCCATTCCCTAGCTTTGCACTACCATCATTGTTTTATTAATATACTTTAGAACATTTAAACCTCTAGGAATATAGCTTATGAATAAACTGGAATCACCATTTTTTTACACACATAAAAACATAACAAAAAAAAAACAAAAAACTGTTTTTAAATGTCAAAAAAGAAAAAAAAAAACAACCAGCCATATCTTAATATATGCTATAAACAATATCTCTCAATAATATGTCTGAGATATAAACAGAACACCCAAAGGTAAAACGTAAAAAATATGAGACCTAAATAAAATGTCCTCAAAATAGTCAATTATCTTTTCATGCTCAACAACGTATTATTTATAATAAGTATTTATTGTATTCATAAATATGTCATACTCCAGTTTAAGCAGTTGACACTTTCATTCAAGTTAAAAAAGGTAAAAGTAACATTTATTAACTCAAGGACTATACTTGAATGCAAGGTTGTGACCATAGAACAATATCTTGCATTACTCAGATAAAAATGTATGCTTTTACAGTGTTTTCAATGAAATATAAGTATTATCTCTGCATCAACAAACGTAACCGTTTGGAATGTTAGGAAATAAAGCTCAAAGATTCAATTTTTTATAATTTTTTTTTGTATCTACTAGCCAAAAACCGGAAAAAGTGACATAAATAATGCAATATTAACTATAGGACAGGAATATGTCTGACAAACTAGTGTTTCCTTTTAACTGATATTTTTTGTAATATGAAAAAAGTAAATGTATCAAGTATGTACCTGTTTTAAGGGGATGATGTTAAGCTAGATTAATATAATCAACTTTTTAGATAAGCTGTGACTGTAAGCTATCGCCTAGATTACGAGTTTTTGTCGGTAAGGCTTGCAATGCTAACAAGCCTTTTTTTCCCACCACTCCCTTAAGACAACACTGGTATTACAGGTTTTTTTAAACCCGGCGTTAGCCGCAAAAAGGTGAGCGTAGAGCAAAATTTTGCTCCACATCTCACCTCAATACCAGCGTTGCTTACGGTAGCGGTAAGCTGGCTAAACATGCTCGTGCACAATTTCCCCATAGGAAACAATGGGGCTGAGCTGGCTGAAAAAACCCCTAACACCTGCAAAAATGCAGCATTCAGCTCCTAACGCAGCCCCATTGTTTCCTATGGGGAAATTAATTTTATGTCTGCACCTAACACCCTAACATGAACCCTGAGTCTAAACACCCCTAATATTACACTTATTAACCCCTAATCTGCCGCCCCCGCTATCGCTGACAACTACATTATATTATTAACCCCTAATCTGCCGCTCCGGACCCCGCCGCCACCAACATTATACTTATGAACCCCTAATCTACTGCCCCCAACATCGCGGACACCTACATTATATTTATTAACCCCTAATCTGCCCCCCCAACGTCACCACAACTATATTAAATGTATTAACCCCTAATCTGCCACGGTCAACTATTATAAATGTATTAACCCCTAAACCGAAGTCTAACCCTAACACCCCCCTAACTTAAATATAATTTAAATACATCTAAATAAATTTACTAAAATTAAAAAAATTATTCCTATTTAAAACTAAATACAGGTGGCCCTCGTTTTACAACGATTCAATTTACACTGTTTCAAAATAACAATCTTTTTTTCCAGTCATGTGACTGCTATTGAAACGCATTGAGAAGCAGTGCATTTATGAAAATAGCCAGTAGGTGGAGCTGTCCGCTTGTGTTGCAGCAAAGCCAAGCAAGCTGAAACTAATCAGTTTAACCAGACCTGAGCTATCAAGCAGATTTCAAAGGAACAAGATCTTCCTGTCTATAAATCAGTCCAGATTGGAATGCATGGAAAGAACTGATTGCAGAAAAATGCAAGTGAAGTCTGTGTTGTGTGATTATTTTATTAGGTTTATAATGCTGTTTAGCAAATGTTTTTTGTTCATTTAACTTAGTTTAATGATATATTCTGTGTTGTGTGATTATTTTATTAGGTTTATAATACTGTTTAGCATATAAAGTCTTCATTTCAAAGCTTTAAAAATAAAAGTATTAGGTGTTACTTATGACAATATTGAGAGGGGCCTGGAACCTATCTTCCTCACTTCCCATTGACTTACATTATAAACTGGGTTTCAATTCACAACAGTTTCGACAACCATTCCTTCTGGAACCTAACCCCGGCGTAAACTGAGGGCTACCTGTACTTACCGATAAAATAAACGCTAAGCTAGCTACAATATAACTAATAGTTACATTGTAGCTAGCTTAGGATTTATATTTATTTTACATTCAACTTTGTATTTATTTTAACTAGGTAGAATAGTTATTAACGATTTAATAGCTACCTAGTTAAAATAAATTCAAATTTACCTGTAAAATAAATCCTAACCTAAATTACAATTACACCTAACACTACACTATCATTAAATTAATTACATAAATTACCTACAATTAATTACAATTAAATTAAATAAACTAAAGAATGAAAAAAAAAACAAAATTACAGAAAAAAAAAGAATTACAAGAATTTTAAACTATTTACACCTAATCTAATCCCCCTAATAAAATAAAAAAGCCCCCCAAAATAATAAAATTCCCTACCCTATACTAGATTACAAATAGCCCTTAAAAGGGCCTTTTGCGGGGCATTGCCCCAAAGTAATCAGCTCTTTTACCTGTAAAAAAAATACAATACCCCCCCCAACATTAAAACCCACCACCCACACACCCAACCCTACTCTAAAACCCACGCAATCCCCCCTTAAAAAAACCTAACACTACCCCCTTGAAGATCTCCCTACCTTGAGCCGTCTTCACCCAGCCGGGCACAAGTGGACCTCCAGAGGGGCAGAAGTCTTCATAAGATCTGGGCAGAAGAGGTCCTCCAACTGGCAGAAGTCTTCATCCAGGCGACATCTTCTATCTTCATCCATCCGGAGTGGAAAGGGTCCATCTTCAATCCTGCCGACGCGGAGCCATCCTCTTCAAACAACGTCCTAACACTGAATGAAGGTTCCTTTAAATGACGTCATCCAAGATGGCGTCCCTTGAATTCCGATTGGCTGATAGGATTCTATCAGCCAATCGGAATTAAGGTAGGAAAAATCCTATTGGCTGATTGGATCAGCCAATAGGATTGAGCTCGCATTTTATTGGCTGATTGGAACAGCCAATAGAATGTGAGCTCAATCCTATTGGCTGATCCAGTCAGCCAATAGGATTGAACTTCAATCCTATTGTCTGATTGGATCAGCCAATAGGATTTTTCCTACCTTAATTTTGATTGGCTGATAGAATCCTATCAGCCAATCGGAATTCAAGGGACTCCATCTTGGATGACGTCATTTAAAGGAACCTTCATTCAGTGTTAGGACATTGTTTGAAGAGGATGGCTCTGCGTCGGCTGGATTGAAGATGGACCCGCTCTGGATGGATGAAGATAGAAGATGCCGCCCGGATGAAGACTTCTGCTGCTTGGAGGACCTCTTCTGCCCGGATCGGATGAAGACTTCTGCCCCTCTGGAGGTCCACTTGTGCCCGGCTGGGTGAAAACGGCTCAAGGTAGGGAGATCTTCAGGGGGGTAGTGTTAGGTTTTTTTAAGGGGGTATTGGGTGAGTTTTAGAGTAGGGTTGGGTGTGTGGATGGTGGGTTTTAATGTTGGAGGGATATTGTATTTTTTTTAAAGGTGAAAGAGCTGATTACTTTGGGGCAATGCCCCGCAAAAGGCCCTTTTAAGGGCTATTTGTAATTTAGTATAGGGTAGGGAATTTTATTATTTTGGGGGGCTTTTTTATTTTATTAGGGGGATTAGATTAGGTGTAATTAGTTTAAAATTCTTGTAATTCTTTTTTTTTCCCCTGTAATTTAGTGTTTGATTTTTTTCGTAATTTAGTTTATTTAGTTTAATTGTAATTAATTGTAGGTAGTTTAGGTAATTTATTTAATGATAGTGTAGTGTCAGGTGTAATTGTAACTTAGGTTAGGATTTATTTTACAGGTATATTTGTATTTATTTTAACTAGGTAGTTATTAAAGAGTTAATAACTATTTAATAACTATTGTACCTAGTTAAAATAAATACAAAGTTGCCTGTAAAATAAATATAAACCCTAAGCTAGCTACAATGTAACTATTAGTTATATTGTAGCTATCTTAGGGTTTATTTTATAGGTAAGTATTTAGTTTTAAATAGGATTAATTTATTTAATTGTAGTTATTTTATTTAGATTATTTAAAATTATATTTAAGTTAGGGGGGGTTAGGGTTAGGTTTAGACTTAGGTTTAGAGGTTAATACCTTTAATATAGCAGTGGTGACGTTGGGGTGGCAGATTAGGGGTTAATAAATGTAGGTAGGTGTCGGCGATGTTAGGGACGGCAGATTAGGGGTTAATAAAATTTAACTAGTGTTTGCGAGGCGGGAGTGCGGTGGTTTAAGGGTTAATATATTTATTAAAGAGGCGGCGATGTCCGGTCAGCAGATTAGGGGTTAATATATTTATTAAAGTGTTTCCGATGTGGGGGGGGGGGGCTCGGTTTAGGAGTTAATAGGTAGTTTATGGGTGTTAGTGTACTTTGTAGCACTTTAGTTAAGAGTTTTATGTTACGCGTTAGCCCATAAAACTCTTAACTACTGACTTTTAAATGCAGTAGAAGTCTTGACAGGAGAGGGTCTACCGCTCACTTCTTCTAAGACTCGTAATACCAGAGTTAGGCAAATCCCATTGAAAAGATAGGATACGCAATTGATGTAAGTGGATTTGCGGTATGCTCGAGTCTCGGAAGAAAAGTGAGCGGTACACCTGTACCTGCCAGACTCGTAATACCAGCGGGCGTTGAAAAACGCTGCTTTTTAACCCTAACGCAAGACTCGTAATCTAGCAGTATGTAAGGTATGCGCAGTGCCTTGAAATTCATTATGGCTGAAACTTACTTTGAAATTTCAGTAAATCCCTTAGGGAGATCACGATGGGGCTGATTTACCATTGTGCAGGCGGACATGATCCGCCGACAGCACATTGATAAATGCCGACAGCATATGCTGTCCACATTTATCATTGCACAAGCATTTCTGGTGAAATACTTGTGCAATGCCGCCCCCAGGCCGCTAGCAGGGGGTGTCAATCAACCTGATCGAGCTGATTAATGTCTGCCACTAGTGATGTCGCGAACAGTTCTGCCGCGAATAGTTCGCAGATAATATAGCATGTTCGCGTTCGCAGCGGACGGCGAACATATGCGATGTTCGATTCACCCCCTATTCGTCATCATTGAGTAAACTTTGACCCTGTAGCTCACAGTCACAAGACACATTCCAGCCAATCAGCAGCAGACACTCCCTCCCAGACCCTCCCACCTCCTGGACAGCATCCATTTTAGATTCATTCGGAGCCTGCATTCTTAGTGAGAGGAGGGACAGTGTAGCTGCTGCTGATTTAATAGGGAAATCGATAGCTAGGCTAGTGTATTCAGTGTCCACTACAGTCCTGAAGGACTCATCTGATCTCTGCTGTAAGGACAGCACCCCAAAAAGCCCTATTTAGGGCTAGAACATCAGTCTGCTTTTTTTTTTTTTCCCTGTGTAATCTAATTGCAGCCTGCCTGCCAGCTCAGGCTCACAGCGTATACTGTGCCCACTTGCCCAGTGCCACCACTCATATCTGGTGTAACAGTAGTGTACATTTAAAAAAAACTACTTTTTTTAATTTGAAATAATAGCAGTCATTTTCCTTCACACGTGTGTGTTTGAGGTCCTGCCAGGGCACAGTGTGACACCAGTGCAAGTCATATCTGCTAAAACAGTAGTGTACATTTAAAAAAAACAAAAAAAAACTTTTTTTAATTTGAAATAATAGCAGTCAGTTTCCTTCACACGTGTGCGTTTCAGGTCCTGCCAGGGCACAGTGTGACACCAGTGCAAGTCATATCTGCTAAAACAGTAGTGTACATTTAAAAAAAACAAAAAACTTTTTTTTACTGTGAAATAATAGCAGTCAGTTTCCTTCACACGTGTGCATTCCAGTTCCTGCCATGGCACAGTGTCACACCAGTGCAAGTCATATCTGCTAAAACAGTAGTGTACATACATTTAAAAAAAAAAACCTTTTTACTGTGAAATAATAGCAGTCAGTTTCCCTCACACGTGTGCATTCCAGGTCCTGCCAGGGCACAGTGTCACACCAGTGCAAGTCAAATCTGTTAAAACAGTAGTGTACATACATTTAGCAACAAAAAAAAACTTTTTTATTGTTAAATAATAGCAGTCAGTTTCCCTCACACGTGTGCGTTCCAGGTCCTGCCAGGGCACAGTGTCACACCAGTGCAAGTCATATCTGCTAAAACAGTAGTGCACATACATTTAAAAAAAAAAACCTTTTTACTGTGAAATAATAGCAGTCAGTTTCCCTCACACGTGTGCGTTCCAGGTCCTGCCAGGGCACAGTGTCACACCAGTGCAAGTCATATCTGCTAAAACAGTAGTGCACATTTAAAAAAAAAAAAAAAACTTACACTACCTGAACGATACAACATCATACCTGATGTTTTAAAGCACATTATTCCAAACAATTTAGGAATGTTAGGTGATTTATGTCCTTTATGGATTAAAACCAGACTCTGCATCAACTATGTAATTTTCCATGGAAGTTTTGCCATGGATCCCCCTCCGGCATACCACAGTCCAGGTGTTAGTCCCCTTGAAACAACTTTTCCATCACTTTTGTGGCCAGAAAGAGTCCCTGTGGGTTTTAAAATTCGCCTGCCTATTGAAGTCTGGGGCGGTTCGCCGGGTTCGCCGGTTCGCAAACTTTTGTGGAAGTTCGCATTCGCCATTCGCGAACGCAAAATTTTAGGTTCGCAACATCACTATCCGCCACCTCAGAGTTATGGAGCAGTGTTCTTCTTAACTCCTGAAGGCTTGCGGAAACAGCTGCATATGGCTCAATACGGGGCTTGATAAATCGGCCCCTATGTATCTAGATAAATTAAGAGAATGGATTAACCCCTTAATGACAGAGGACGTACCAGGTACGTCATAGGAAAAACTCCCCTTAGTGACAATTGACGTACCTGGTACGTCCTCTGCCTTTTGAAGTGCTGGGAGCGATCATGATCGCTTCCAGCTGCTTACAAGGGATTGTAGTGATGTCTCAATATTGAGACATCACTGCAATTCCCTATATTACCCACCGATGCAGAAAGGGCCACTCTGTGGCCCTCTCTGCATCGGCCATTGATGGCTAAACATGTGTTTACGTTGGTGGGTGGGAGCAGCTTCCATCGGCATGTTATACTGTTTGCCGTTGAAATATATTGCCTCTCTTACCGATCTTACATTGTCGGCGATTGTGGGCGGGTGCGGCCGGGGGGCGTGTGCGTGCGTGTGTGCGCGCACGCACGCAAAATGTGCATTTAAAAAAAACATACAGATGAATGCTGATCTCTGTAGTTTAGTAAGGGATCTGGGAGGGGGAGGGATGTAGGTTGTTGAGGGGGGCCAGCTACACTACAGAAAACCAATGCTTTATATAAAAAAGTTAAAAAACAAACATATTTGGGGGCAAATTGGGTACTGGCAGACAGCTGCCAGTACCCAAGATGGAGGCAAATATGTAGAGGGGGTCCAGGGGAGTGTTAGAGAAATGTATGGGGGGATCAGGGAGGTTGTGGGGTAAGGGGGGATCCATCACTGCAGACAGTATAAAAAACTGGCAGACTTTCTGCCAGTACTTAAGATGGCGGTGACAATTGTGAGGTGGGGGAGGGAAGAGAGCTGTTTGAGGGGGGTCAGGGGGGATCAGGGGGTTAAAAATTAACCCTACAAGCTACCTAATTAACCCCTAACTGCTGGGCATATTACAAGTGTGGTGCGCAGCAGCATTTAACGGCCTTATTATTACCAAAAAGCAACGCCAAAGCCATATATGTCTGCTATTTCTGAACAAAGGGGATCCTAGAGAAGTATTTACAACCATTTGTGCCATAATTGCACAAGCTGTTTGTAAATAATTTCAGTGAGAAACCTAAAATTGTGATAAATTTAACAGTCTTTTTTTTATTTGATCGTATTTGGCGGTGAAATGGTGGCATGAAATATACCAAAATGGGCCTAGATCAATAATTTGGGTTGTCTACTACACTACACTAAAGCTAAAATTAAACCTAAAAGCTCCCTACAAGCTCCCTAATTAACCCCTTCACTGCTGGGCATAATACACGTGTGGTGCGCAGCGGTATTTAGCGGCCATCTAATTGCCAAAAAGCAACGCCAAAGCCATATATGTCTGCTATTTCTGAACAAAGGGGATCCCAGAAAAGCATTTACAACCATTTATGCCATAATTGCATAAGTTGTTTGTAAATAAATTCAGCGAGAAACCTAAAGTTTGTGAAAAAATTTGTGAAAAAGTAAACAATTTATTTTATTTGATCGCATTTGGCGGTGAAATGGTGGCATGAAATATACCAAAATGGGCCTAGATCAATACTTTGGGATGTCTTCTAAATAAAAATATATACATGTCAAGGGATATTCAGGGATTCCTGAAAGATATCAGTGTTCCAATGTAACTAACGCTAATTTTGAAAAAAAAGTAGTTTGGAAATAGCAAAGTGCTACTTGTATTTTTTGCCCTATAACTTGGAAAAAAAGCAAAGAACATGTAAACATTGGGTATTTCTAAACTCAGGACAAAATTTAGAAACTATTTAGCATGGGTGTTTTATGGTGGTTGTAGATGTGTAACAGATTTTGGGGGTCAAAGTTAGAAAAAGTGTGTTTTTTTCAATTTTTTCCTCATATTTTATATATTTTTTTATAGTAAATTATAATATATGATGAAAATAATGGTATCTTTAGAAAGTCCATTTAATGGTGAGAAAAACGGTATATAATATGTGTGGGTACAGTAAATGAGTAAGAGGAAAATTACAGCTAAACACAAACACTGCAGAAATGTAAAAATAGCCATTGTCATTAAGGGTAAGAAAATTGAAAAATGGTCCGGTCATTAAGGGGTTAAGGTTAGGTTTTGTTGGACCACACTCTGACCACTTTGATTTTGTGGTTGTAAAATTTTGTTTTAGCTGGGGTGATATTCCTATTTAGAAACAGTGAAAAATATTAGTGAAATACATATAATAATGTTATTAATAGTTATATTAATTTTACACTTTCAACTTGTACAATATGTTGTATATCAAATGTAATACATTGTTTAAATTATTTTATTTAAGATTTTTAAAAATCTTAACAATATTATACAAACTAATTAAAGGTTGTATACATATTATAAGGTAGAGATATGAATTTGTTTAGTTACAAATACACATTTTAGCGAAAATGGATATTCGTTTCAATGAAATGAATATCTGAATGAATGCACCAATGAAAATGAAAGAAAACAAATATTGATGAAATTTGTCAGTATTCATTTGTTTCCTTTAAAAAATGAAGGTTAATACTTTTTGTGAGCTGGAAAAGAATGCTAAACTGATCCTCTTCTTGCCAGAACCTTAGCCGCGCTTACTAAAGTTATTGCAGCTCATGGGAGCTGAGCACGTTAAGTCTGCTGTTAGCATGGCAGGGGGTCTGGCTTTAATATTTTACATAATATTTTCAGGAATATAAATGTAACCCCTTAACTGTTGAGCTACTTTCATCCATGTGCTGAGTTGCTTTGGAGTTTTTAGATCCTGCTCACATTTAATCCCTACTGTAGGCCATTTTACAGTGAGAAACACACATTAAAGCCAGATTAAGAGTGGGGGCTAACTGTTTTAAAGCAAGCAATATCAGGTTTCTTGCTGCTGTTTGCGCACGTCGGGAGGAGCGCTCGGATTACAAATTGAAAGTAAATGCAAATGCGTCAGTGCGATTTATACTAGAATGATTACCGCGACCTCAGAGCTCTTGTTAATTGATATTCAAGAAAAGTGTCTCAAAACACATCAAAAATACATTTAAAATTACAGTTTCAATCATAATAACAGTAGCAGATAAAAATATTTAAAAATATTTCACAAAAAAAATTATAAGGGCTCAAATAAATGAGGTCCCAGGTGTTACGGAAAAAAAAGGCAGGCAAAGGGCTTTAACATAGAGATACATACATAAACATGTCTAAATATGTATATATTTATATGTGTGTACATATGTATTTATGTATTTCTATGCCTATATATGTATTTACAGACATATATACACACATATAAAACACATAAATACATATGTATACATATATAGACATATTTATAAGTGCATTGGAGCCCTTTTGCAGTCAGGTAGATGAAGACATGAAAAAAACTTTATTTATATGCTGTCACTAAACACCGCCACTATACTAAAATGTTTAACACCTATCCCGCCGCTCCCGGACCCCGCCGTAACTTTAATAAAGTTATTAACCCCTATCCCACTGCTCCCGGACCCCTCCGTAACTAAATAAATGTATTAACCCCTAAACTGCCGCTCCTGGACCCCACCGCCACTAAATAAATGTATTAACCCCTAAACCCCTGGCCTCCCACATCACTACTACTTACTAAACCTATTAACTCCTAAACCGCCAGCCCCCCACATCGCCATAAACTAAATTAAACTATTAACCCATAAACCTAACAAGCCGCTAACTTTACATTATAATTACCTCATCCCTATCTTATAATAAATTTAAACTTACCTTTAGAATTAAAATAAACTATATTAAACTATTAATTAACCTACCCTATTATACTAAAATTACATTAAACTAACTAACTATATTACATATTTAAAAACCTAACCCTACACAAATTATTTAAATCTACTATTAAAAATTACTAGGATTGAGCTTGAATTGTGTTGGCTGATTGGAATAGCCAATAGAATGCAAGATCAATCCTATTGGCTGATTGGATCAGCCAATAGGATGAAAGCTCAATCCCATTGGCTGATTGCAACAGCCAATAAGATTTTCTCCCCTTTAATTCCTATTGGCTGATAGAATTCTATCAGTCAATCGGAATGTAAGGGACGCCATCTTGGATGACGTACCTTAAAAGGAAACTTCATTCGTCATTGACCATCGGAAGAAGAGGATGCTCCACGTCGGATGTCTTGAAGATGGAGCCGCTCCGTGCCGGATGGATGAAGATAGAAGATGCCGTCTGGATGAAGACTTCTTCCCGCTTCAATGAAGACTTCGGCCCGCTTGGATGAAGACTTCTGTCGGCTTCGCTGAGGACTTCTGCCGCTTGGATGAGGATGGATGTCCGGTCTTCGAAAACTGTAAGTGGATCGTCTGTGGTTAGTGTTAGGTTTGTTTAAGCGTTTATTGGGTGGGTTTTATTTTTAGATTAGGGACTGTGGGCAGTAAAAGAGCTAAATGCCCTTTTAATGGCAATGCCCATACAAATGCGCTTTTCAGGGCATTGGGGAGCTTAGGTTTTTTAGATAGGGTTTTATTTGGGGGGTTTGGTTGTGTGGGTGGTGGGTTTTACTGTTGGGGGGGTGTTTGTATTTTTTTTTTTTTACAGGTAAAAGAGCTGATTTCTTTGGAACAATGCCCCGCAAAAGGCCCTTTTAAGGGCCATTTGTAGTTTAGTGTAGGGCTCTTAGATTAGGTGTAATTCTTTTTTTATTTTTGATACTGTGTTTTTTTATTTTTTGTAACTTAGTGTTTTTTATTTTTTGTAACTTAGTTGTTATTTTTTTGTAATTTAGTAATTTTTAATAGTAGATTTAAATAACTTGAGTATGGTTATGTTTTTAAATATGTAATATAGTTAATTTAATTGTTAGTTTAATGTAATTTTAGTATAATAGGGTAGGTTAATTAATAGTTTAATATGGTTTATTTTAATTCTAAAAGGTAAGTTTTAATTTATTATAAGATAGGGATGTGGGAGGCCACCGGTTTAGGGGTTAATAATTTTATTACAGTTGCGGTGGGCTCCGGGAGCAGCGGGATAGGGGTTAATACTTTTTATTTTGTTGTGGTGGGCTACGGGAGTGGTGGGATAGGGGTTAATATATTTTATGTAGGTGGCAGTGATGTCGGCACGGCAGATTAGGGTTGTTTAGACTTGGGGGTTATGTTAGGGTATTAGGTGTAAACTTTACTGGTTTTCTACCATATAAATCAATGGAATATCTGGCTGCATCGAACATAAGCTTTCGCTGCTTTCAGACTCTCATTGATTCCTATGGAATCCGAAGCCTCCAGGGTGGTGGATTGAAAACCAGGTACGCTGGGCCGGAATAGTGGCGAGCGTACCTGTTAGAAATTTGATAACTTGCAAAAGTTGTCAAATGGTGCTGGATTTGTATTCGGAACATCTGTAATGATGTAAGCATTGATCTGTGTCGGATTGAGACTGGCGGATCGTATGTTACGTCACAAATTCCAACTTTTGCTGGTCTGTAGGCTTTCATAACTAGGTTGAATCAGGCTCACCACAATTACGCTACGGAATTCCAGCGTATTTGCGGTTGACAGATTGATAAATATCCCTCATAATCTAGTTGTTTTTTTCCACAGACCCAGCAAATTCAAGCTATAGGGGTCTATTTATCAAGCTCCAAACGGGGCTTGATGTCCCATGTTTCTGGCGAGCCTGAAGGCTCGCCAGAAACACAAGTTATGAAACAGCGGTCTAAAGACCGCTGCTCCATAACCTGTCTGCCTGCCCTGAGGCGGCGGACAGACATCGCCAAAAATCAACCCAATCTAATACGATAGGGTTGATTGACAATCTCTGCTGGCGAATCTGCAGAGGGCGGCGTTGCATCATCAGTTCATAATCAATGTGCGGCCGACATGGTTCGCTATAGCGGATCATGTCCATACGCAGAATGATAAATGGGCCCCAGAGTGTTACTTTATGAATATGTCATGAATTGATAAAAACAAAATGTGTGAAAACATTTATAGTTTTACTCAAATTTCAATAAATAAGGTTGCAAACAGTGTGTGAGTGTTTTTTTTTTTTTCACCCTCCAACTCGTAATAGTAACAGTCAAAGACAGGGTTATCCTCATAAATAAGGGCCTTTTGGTGTAGTTATGTAACTATGATGTGTGCATAGGGGCTCCAAAGATCCTCTATCTCTATACAAATACATTATACACACTAGGTGTGAATAGGTACTATTACCACAGTGATTATCCAGCTATTAAAAAAAAATATATATATATTAAAATTTAAATAAACAAGATTGTAAACATTATTGTGTGTTTTTTTTTCTAATCTCTACAGTGATAAGAAGACATAAATTGAAGCCTTTTGGTTTATATAACTTTAATTTGCACACAGGGGCTCCCATGAGCCTCTACTCAAATAAATGCATAATATTACCACAGTGGTCACCTAGCTATTGAAAATTATATAGGGGCTTTACTTTAACCCTTTAACTGCTGAACCATTTCCACCCCTGTCTTGAATGGTTTAGGAGTCTTAAGAGGCTTCTCACATTTAAGCCCTGCTGTAGGGCATTTTCTGTGAGAAACCCACACATTTTATATATTGTTGTTTTTAGCAGACCCTGCAAATTATACCGTTATTGTATGTATATATCATGGCACTGAAGAACTCAACAGCATAAAGTGTGAAAGAAATGGATTTTCATTAAAATTTGAATAAAGAAGGTTTTAAACAAGTGTGTGTGTTTCTCTTATCTAAACACTTTAGTTAAAATAAGAAGGGGTTATCTAGGCCTTTTTGATGGCCCATTATCGTAATTTGTATTAAAACGTGTGTGTATTTTATTTTTTTAAATAAACATTTGGTTTTACATACCCAATACACACACTGTTTGAACAAGCAGGCAATTACACTTTAAATACTGTGGCCTCTAGTTATCAAGCCGTCAACCTCAAATACACTGGAATTCCGCAGCGTATTTGTGGCGAGGCTGATTCGCCTAAGTTATCAAGCCCTACACACCGGCAAAAGTAGAATTTAGTGACATAAGCTTCGATCCACCGGACTCAGTCCGACACAGATCGATTCTTACGTCACTCCAGATGTTCCGCACACAAGCTCGGCACAATCTGACTACTTTTGCTAGTTATCAAAAAACTAGCAGGTACGCTCGGCACTTTTCTGGCCCAGCGTACCTGGTTTTCAATCCGCCACCCTGGAGGCGGCGGATCCCATAGGAATCAATGGGAGTCTGACAATAGCGAAAGTTCTGCTGCCTGATATCCCATTGATTCCTATGGGAGATGTCTACACCTAACACCCTAACATGTACCCCGAGTCTAAACACCCCAAATCTGTCCCCCCTACAACGCCGCACTAAATAAATGTATTACCCCCTAAACCGCCGCTCCCGAACCTCGCCGCCACTCAAATATGTTAACCCCTAAACCGCCGCTCCCGGACCCCGCCGCCACTATAATAAATATGTTAACCCCTAAACCGCCGATCCCAGAGCCCACCACCACTCTAATAAACTGATTAACCCCTAAACCGCTGCTCCCGGACCCCGCCGCCACCTATATTAAACTTATTAACCCCTAATCTGCCCCCCTACACCGTCGCCACCTATATTAAATTTATTAACCCCTATCCTGCCCCCCTACACTGCCGCAACTATAATAAAATTATTAACCCCTAAACCTAAGTCTAACCCTAACCCTAACACCCCCCTAACTTAATATATAAACTAACTAAAGTACAAAAAATAACTTCATAACTTGTGTTACCGGCAAGCCTGAAGGCTCGCCAGAAACACAGGCCTTCAAGCTCCATTCGGAGCTTGATATTTCGGCCCCTTAGTCTTTTATCATATCATAATTTTCAATTGTAATGTAATGCCCTGAAAGTAATGTTTGCTTAAGCACTGTTGACGTAATAAAGAACCCCAAAACTGAATATCTAAAACTCTTTTTTTTTTATTATATTCATATTTTCTTGACTACATTTTCCCTAATGTAAAGATTAAGACATTTCTATAGTTAGTATATATTCAGTAAACTGAAATATTTTAGCTAATTCTTTAACAGCATGCTCTGATATCCCATTCAATATACAATTGTATAATAATATATTCAGCTAACAATGTGGTCAAAAATTGCCTAGGCTTTTATGGGTATTTTCTGTAGAAAACCATTGGATACAACTTTTCTATAGGATTGTGATTGACCCTGATGTTTGAAAAAGTCATAATTAACATACTCCTGAATGCCTTAAAGAACAAAAATATAGAGGTATAAATGCAACAATGGTTGTTTTATGATCTTAAAAATTGGATGAGGTATGAAATAGATTTTGCGTGGATGGATATTATT
This sequence comes from Bombina bombina, assembly GCF_027579735.1. NCBI lineage: Eukaryota > Metazoa > Chordata > Amphibia > Anura > Bombinatoridae > Bombina > Bombina bombina. The sequence continues at coordinate 1,152,319,918 of NC_069500.1, read as the reverse complement.
CATTATGACAGTAGCTCATGTGAATAGAAATTTTGATTGAATATAAAATTCCAATTTCTTAACCAGTCATTGATGACTCCTCAGTAAATGAGTGTAGCCAAAGGTCAGCATTAAAGGTTTGCACATTGCTATAAAGATTTCTTTAGTCTATTGCTATAGGAAGTGAACCTAATGTCTACCTGAATGCTTGGGAAGCTATAGCTAAAGGTCACATTTACAATTCTGTAATGAAGGTCATAGATTATTTAATATATCATTTTAATCTGTAAAAAATGTACTGTTGTAAGGGAGACAGCATGTTATTTATTATATTCTAATACTATAGTTTAAGGGACATGAAACCCCAAAATTGTATTTTGTTATTCAGTTAGAATATACCATCTTTAACACCTTTCCAATTTACTTCTATTAAAACATTTGCTGCAATCTCTTGTTATTCTTTGCTGAATACTGGGAGCTAGCTGAGCAAATCAAGTAAGCCAATCACCAGAGACATGTGTCCAGGCACCAATCACCAGTTAGCTCCCATTAGTGTGGAATATGTGCATATTCTTTTTCAACAAACGATATCACGAGTACAAAGCACATTTGAAAATATAAGTGAATTTAACAGTGTCTTAAAATGACATGCTCTATCGGAATCATGCAAGTTTAATTTGACTTTTCTCTCCCTTTAATAAGAATAAGTAGATGAATACAAATGCTATCTACTCAATTAATGAACGTTAAAAATAAATGAGTAATAATAAAAAATTAGATAAATCTATACTCCAAAAACACACATGCACACTGTACGGACTGTCCAGGTCGAATCTGTAAAAGACACACACACACATCTCTATGGTTTTGGGTCACTGCTAGTTAACTGAACATGTCAACTAATAACATCATTAAACAATTAATCATCAGAGTAAACTGTGTTCAGAAATGAATAATCCCCAAGAGCTCAAAACGTATATCAAAGCACACAATAATGGGGAATTTCAGGTCCCAATAATCAGCGTATCAATCTTGGACCAAGGGTCAGTGTAAAAAGTCACTCAGGTTGGAACAGAGTCCATTATGCCAAGGGAAAGATAAAGTCCCAGAGTATCAAAGTATCACAGTATCAGGTATCAGGTATGTCCCAGAGCCTAATAGTCACGGGTGGCAATGTTAGGTCACAGTGTTACGTCTTCAATCAACTCTTACCCTCCAATTAGCTGGTGGGGTGCCTGGGGACACTTCTGTACTTTTCCTCGAGTAGGCGATAAATCCCTTCCGGGGGGGTGCAATCTGTGTTTCCCTTCTCGGCGTGCCGCAGAGAGATCCGACGCAAGGACGTTTCCTCAGTACCTCACCCGTGACGTTGCAAGGCTGAACCAAGTGGTATTTCCTGGGGGGGTAATCCGTGAAGGCAAAAAAGCCGTCTCTGTAACCCAGGAATGGCTTATGCAAGTAAGTGGTGCAATGAAGCGGTAAACCCAGCCGCTTAGGGAGCATAAAGTCAAAAGGAAAAGTTGCACCAATAAAACGTAATATCTGCTGTGGTAAAAAGTGTTTATTGTACAATCCAAGAGTAGTGTACAAACAAAGTCACAGTGGAGAACGCCTGACGCGTTTCGCGCACGCGTAGATGCGCTTCTTCGGAGGCTCTACGCATGTGCGAAACGCGTCAGGCGTTCTCCACTGTGACTTTGTTTGTACACTACTCTTGGATTGTACAATAAACACTTTTTACCACAGCAGATATTAAGTTTTATTGGTGCAACTTTTCCTTTTGACTTTATAATAACATCATTATACAGATCAGTCAACAAACAGGTCCTTTAACCAGTGATGTAATAACTGAACCCACAAAATTTTGTTACTCCTCAATCATTACATTTGGTTTATGGATTATGCAATTGGGAGATTAATGATGAAGACAACAATTTTGTATTGTTTTATGGAGGTACAAATTTCAGGCTTCTGGAATATTAATAGTAGCAGCATTTTAGGATTGTGATCACTAAAAAAATACACTGAGAATACCGACCAAAGTTCAGAAAATTCCTTTTTTCAGATGAAATATTTTAGGATGAATAAAAAAAATGATAATAGAACTTTGCATTAGTGGGATTTATTTAACATGATGATGTGAAAAATAAAAAACTTGCTTTCTAATACTATATACAAATAAATAATATTCCCTGTAGAGCCAGACCTTTACTAACAAAATAATTTCCATATGATTTTCATGTCTTATCCAGCAGAATTTTTTCACTATATTCAGCAAAAAGAAAAGGATAAACAAATCATAAATATTTCTTTTAAATCCTAACAATTAATTAGAATTATTTTATTATTATTATAATAATAATAATTATATTTTGCATTCACAAAAATCATTTTAAAGTATGTATATATATACTCAAATATAAAATGTTAACCTTAGTTACAGTGAACAAAGATTTTCTCTTTATCCAAAATTATGCTATGAGTTATACATAAATGCATCTATGAATTACTCAACAGTTTTGAAAAAGTTAAGAATGAAATTTAAGGTTAACACTGTGTTGAGTTAACACGTGTGCGATAAGTATTAGTTTTTTTTTTTTAGTGCACTGTATTGAAGTCTATGGGGAGAAGAATATATTGTGGTTGTAATATTCGAAGTCCTGAAGTAAGTGTGAATAGGGTTTCACTTGCGCATAAACAATTTCCTTTAAACCTGTAATACAAGCTAACGCACCCGCATTAAGATTTTACTTTGAACATTGTTTGCGCACGAGTGAAAAAATTACTTAAATTTGTAATCTAGCTTAAAATGTTTAATTATCCATAATTTTGCAACTTTTATTTGTTTTGCTCACTTTTCTGTTATTTTTAATGCTGAAAATTGTTTCCACTCTGCTCAGACGCCAGAGTGCATTGATTGTAATACAAAACCTTGATTTGCCTACATCTTTTGCAATGCAGTAAATAACATATGATATGAAAAAAAAAAATATATGACTTTAATGTCCTTTTCAGCAGATTATTGTTATAAGACTTTACAGACATAACACATTGGTCCTTACTAATGTCTAGGACCCTTATATCAGAGGACTGAGTCCTCAAAAATAGTAGATACCAAAAAAGAGTGGTAATGAAAAATAAGAATACATCTTATAAAGAAGCTGGAATGCATTTTTAAAAGGTTAGGTCAACATCAAACAGATTCTATGCTATAATCCTGATTCCAATAATAAGAAAGGCTCTTGTCATGGTAAAGGAAGATATTCCCATAAATTAGTTTCTCAAAGAAAATAACCAGGAAATTAGATCTGAGCAAAACAGCTGGGGCACTTTTTTGTGTGTTATTTTGTTTTCAATATGGTTAATGTAAGAGACAAAAAAAAAATGTCATATGGTTCAAAAACTGAACATGAATTAAAAAAAAAAAACAATGCCTAGTATACAAGTTGATATTGTATGGTATTTGACATTTGTAATGCTTAGTAATATGGTTTACGCTAAAAGATACTGAATCATAATGCTGAAGAAGAGAAAGGATATGCATTCTCACTTATTACTGAATCCAACAAAGAAATGACTAAACTCAAGATAGAGAAGATTATTGTTTATTGTGAGGAAGTCCTCCATGATTCATATTTGATATATTGCATATATGGCAAAATGTGAAATAATTCTTAGCACTTTAAGAAGGAATTCAAGACTGGACAAAAAATTATATAAAGGTGAAATTATTATTGGTATTATTATTACTATTATTTTTATTATTATATTTTTGCAGAGTAGGAAGAAATGAATTGTAGGAATTCTATTATTCTAATTTTTGATTCAGGTTTGCTTTTAAATTTATTATTATCAGGTATTTGTAGAGCGCCAACAGATTCCGCAGTGCTGTAAACATAGTCGGTGTACAGGATAGCTTTTGTAGGGGTCAAGTGGGTAGAGGGCCCTGCTGAGAGTTTCACTGTTGTAGTCGGCTCTTATGAAGCGATCTGTAAACAGCTGGGCCCATAGGCTTACAATCTAAGGGGTTCAAGGGGAAAGCAATGGCGTTAGGAAAGGTTAGTGTTGGTTGTATGCATCCCTGAATAGTAGAGTTTTTAGGGAGTGCTTGAAGCTGTTAAAACTAGGGGAGAGTCTTATGGAGCAAGGCAGGGAATTCCACAAGATGGGGGCCAGTCAGGAGAAGTCCTGTAAACGTGAATGTGAGGAAGTAACAAGAGAAGAGGAGAGGAGGAGATCCTGAGCTGATCGAATGGGACGGGAGGGAGAGTATCTAGAGACAAGTTCTGAGATGTAGGGGGGAGCAGTGCAGTTGAGAGCTTTATATGTCAGGGTGAGGATTTTATGTTTAATCCTAGAGGCAAGAGGAAGCCAGTGAAGGGATTGGCAGAGAGGTGCAGCAGATGAAGAGCGACGAGTAAGGAAGATGAGCCTGGCAGAGGCATTCATAATGTATTGTAAAGGAGCTATGCGGCAGCTAGGTAGACCAGAGAGGACGGAATTGCAGTAGTCGAGGCGGGAAAGGAGGAGAGAGTGGATTAAAATCTTGGTTGTATCTTGTGTAAGGAAATTTCTAATTTTAGCAATGTTTTTAAGGTGGAAGCAGCAGGCTTTAGCCAAGGACTGGATGTGAGGAGTGAAGGAAAGATCTGAATCAAGTGTGACCCCAAGACATTGGGGGAGTGGGGTAGAGGTAATGATGGAATTATCAACAGTTATAGAAATTTTGGGGGTGGAGACATTGGAAGAAGGGGGAAAAATAAGGAGTTCAGTTTTGGAGAGATTTAGCTTAAGGTAGTGAGAGGACATCCAAGATGAGATGTGAGAAAGACAGTTAGTGACACGGGTTAGTAAGGAAGGAGGTAGGTCTGGTGCAGAGAGGTAGATTTGGGTGTAATCGGCATACAAATGGTATTGAAACCCATAGGACTTTATTAAGGAACCTAGTGACGACGTGTAGATTGAGAAGAGAAGGGGACCAAGGACAGAGCCTTGAGGTACCCCAACAGAAAGTGGTAACAGGGCAGAGGATGCTCCAGAGAAGGCTACACTAAATGTACGGTTAGTCAGATAGGAAGAGAACCACGAGAGAGCTGTGTCACAGATGCCGAAGGATTGGAGGGTTTGGAGCAGAAGAGGGTAGTCAACAGTGTCAAAGGCTGCAGACAGGTCAAGGAGGATAAGCAGAGAGAAGTGGCCTTTGGATTTTGCTGTAAGTAGGTCATTGGTAACCTTGACAATTGCTGTCTCTGTAGAGTGATGGGAACGAAATCCAGATTGCAGTGGGTCAAGAAGAGAGTTTAGTGTAAGGAAATGGGATAGATGTGCATAAACTAGCTTTTCGAGGAGCTTTGAGGCCAGAGGGAGTAGGCAAATAGGGCGGTAATTGGAAGGGGAGGTTGGATCAAGGGAAGGTTTTTTGAGGATAGGTGTGACCAGTGCATGTTTTAGAGATGAGGGAAATATACCAGTGCTGAGGGAGAGGTTGAAAATGTGTGTGAGTATGCGGGTGAGGGTAGAAGAGAGGGAGGGGAGTAGCTGTGAGGGGATGGGGTCGAGGGGACAGGTAGTAAGGTGGGAGGACAGTATAAGGGCAGAAACTTCATCCTCATTAACAGGGGCAAAAGAGCTGCATTTTTGGATATTTGGGTTTTGGGTGATCGTGAGCTTTTGAGGGGGTGGGAGATTGGAAGTATGTTGAGAGCTGATTTCATTCATTTTATTTTCACTAACTCTTTATTTTATACCTTTGCTACTGATCTCTTTAGCCACTCTTTTGTCCCCTCAAATAGCCTTAGCGTTATATCCTTCAGATGATGACAGATGGATAAGGGATGTAAATGTGTAAACCATGTTAGTGTGTATGCAAATATTAGGATTTAAATAATTTTAAGATACAAAGGTGTTACATGAAAAAAGCTGTGGTATAAAGTGACAGATAACTCAATGCTGAACATTATTGCAGATATTGGGGCCTATTTACTAATGTAAGAGCGGACATGATCCGATATTGTGGATCATGTCCGCTGCACATTGTTAAATGCCAACAGCATATGCTCTCTGCATTTATCATTGCACCTGCAGTTCTTGTGAACTGCTGGTGCAATACCGCCCCCTGCAGATTCACGGCCAATCTGCCGCTAACAGGGGGTGTCAATCAATCCATTCGTATTGGATCGGGTTGATGTCTGTCCGTCTTTAGATCGCTGGTTCATAACTTGTGTTTCTGGCGAGCCTCACGAGGCATCAATAAATAGTCCCCGTTGTCTATAATGCCATCTCTGTAGCTTCTAGCAAATTCTAATTTATTTGCAGCACCTTTATACAAATTATGTCTTAAAGAGGGCTTGTCCAACCTTAGGCCCAATGAAGCAAAGTGTCACTTCAGTGTATTTTATCTAACCTTCTCTCAATCTAATATTTGCTAAAGCAGCCCTAGTGTTTCCATTGAGTTGATAAAATTTGGATACTGGTGGCAACATAAAAAATCTCCATATACTTTAATGGAGATAAATGTTTTTACCACCATATTTCAAACTTTATCACCTCAATGGAAACTAGGCCTCAGTTTGCTAAAATAGCTATTCTCGGGGAGCCAACACCAGTCTACTGCTTTTGTGCAAAGATACATGCGACTTGGTAATGCGGCAACTAAACCATATAATACAATCACAAAAGACAAAAAATGTCCATGGATAATATTTTTTTAGTAAATGATATTTGTGTATTTAAAACAAACTATCAACGGGATAATTGACTTTACTCTAAACCTCTAGAATGTTTAACCCAGTTAAAAGTATGTGCCATAATTTATATTTAAAATAGCTACCAGTCCTGGATTTGCAGTGTTTTTTATTTTGTCCGTGCACACTTTGTGGCCAAACAATAAAAATTATTATATATAAAATCTCTCTATATATACTTAGCATCATATCTCCTTATTAATTATGCTTTGTATACATTTAAAAACACGATTCAGATAGCAGCAATGCACTACTGAGAGTTAGCTGAACGCGTTTGGTGAGCAACAAGAGGCATATATGTGCATCTGCCAATCAGCAGCATATCCTAATAGTACATTGCTGCCCCTGAGCTTTCAACAAAAGGACACAAAGCGAACAAAGCAAATTAAATAATAGAAGTGATTTGGAAAGTTTTTTTTTTTTTTAAACGGCATGCTCTATTTGAATGAAAGTTTAATTTTGATTTTACTGTTCCTTTAAAGATCAATTAAAATTTTATTTTCTCAAGTAATGTAGTTTGCAATAACATTATTCATTCTTTTATTTCTAGTAGTTACGTTATATATTATGGCCTAGATTACAAAGGGAGCACAAAAATATTTGCGCTATTGAGCGCTAACACCACTCAGGTCAAATCAATAGTGCTGTTATTCTTGTGCTCATACTACAAGATGAAAGTAAAAAAAAGTTATTCATGCAAAAGTCTGTATATTTATATGAACTAGCACTTTTTTTTTTTTTTTATATGTTATACTGTTATTCTAGCCCTAACACATTACTACAGGTCTCAAGTCGCAATAACATTTTTAGCAATGTTATGTGTTGCAATCAAGCGCAACACAAAACTCAGAACTTGCAATATGAGCAATGCTCAGCGTGGCTGCACGATCCATTAAAAGTGATGTCAGCTGTTCTTAACATTCGCTGGCTATTCTGTTTTATCGTGGACTTGTAATACCAGATAGTGCACTAATTTTAGTGAGGTCCCATGATATTGATGGTGTTCTACTTATTATCTAAGTTTATATTATTATAGTAAATATCTATGATAAGACAACACTATTAATGGTTCAAAACAGTAAGATAACCTCTAGAATAAATGGACTATGCGCTACACAATAGCACAAACTGTGTGAGAGATTGCAGAGGCACTGTTCCAATAATCATCTTTTACTGAGATGAATGTCTGTTTTAAATCTATTGGTCCTTGAGTGCATCTTTCTACATTTTTGTTTATTAATAAAGTTTATAGTTGATATAAATCTAGTGAGCACTTTGGATTGAGAATACACATACCTGTACATACACATTTTTGGACGAATGTACATTCACCAAGAAAATTGGATTTTCATTTTGATTTAACGAAAGAAAAATCCAAATGAATGCACCAACGAAAATAAGCAAAATGAAAACTATTCAATTGTTTCCTTTATTTTTTTTATAAGCGGTGGATACTTACCTTAGTGTGCTCTCCAAAGCACATTAAAATTAAGTATTGTACGATAAATCACAATAGAAAGGGCACCTCCTAGTGTGGTAAAATCCAGTAGAATTCCTCCAACAGTTCACACTCATATGAACATATACTCACAAAGGTACTTGCACTCAAATGTGCTTATGGAGCATGCTAAAATCTCTAAGTGTTTCAACATCTATATATCATTTTATTTTATTTTACTTTTTTTCATACATTTTGTATTTTACACAAACTAACATTCAAACTATTGAATAAGACAGTAGCTTACTTTTGTCAAGCTTGTAAAAATTGCATTGTAGACTATAGAAGTGCGATTATGAGGGAAGCTATAAACTAGTCTAATTGAGAACCATCTGCCTTTCCAAATAGAAGTAACGTTGATAAAATAATATGACTACCTTTTTTCTAGTTCATTTACAAAATTATTTTGTATACCTATAGCAAGAACTTTATATATATATATATATATATATATATATATATATATATATACTTACTTGTAAATCAGATTTTTTTTTCAAAGTAAAGTAATATTTGTATGTTAATTCCATTTATTGAATGATGTTTTTTCCCCATGAATGGATTCCCCCCCTTTTTTTTGGCAGGATTACTAATAAACAGAACATATATTCTATCAGTAGGTGAGGTAAACGTAGCAAAGATGTGCACTCTCACTTTTCTCCAACTGCCAGGGTGCTAGTGAAAATTGGTATACAGAAACAAAGAAACTTGCACTCACTGGACTTTTTGTGAAAATCTTTACTTAGCAAGAAAACAGTGACGTTTCAAGGACAATGTATCCCCTTCTTCAGACAACGCGTGCATCAAACAACAGTGAATTTATACACTATAACAAACAAACCCCTCCCCCCAATTAGAACAAAAAAACGTCAAAAATGTTGCTATGGTGTAGGTAAAAGGTGAGTAGGTGAGGTAAAATATATATAATTACAGAAAAAAAATCTGTCAAAGTGGTTAATGCCCTTAAATGTTGAAAAAGGAATAATGTTTTTGTATATTGTGATTGCAATGCTCCCCGAATATAAGGCTATATTATTTTATCATCTTTATTATCATTTTTTTTCTGATTTAATAAAATAACTCAACAACAAACAGTGAATATTAAATGGACATGAAACCCAAAATTTCTTTAATGATTCAGATAGAGAATACAATTTTAAAAACGTTTCTAATTTGCTTCTGTTATCAAATTTGCTTTGTCCTCTTGTAATCCTTTTTTAAAGATATATCTATATATATCTAGAAAGGTAGCATGGACATGTCTGGTAAATGGCAGGAAATAGTGCTACCATATAGTGCTCTTGCTAATATATAACATGGGTGCAAAACAGCTGCCATATAGTTCTGCAGACATGTGCACACTCTTGAACTTACCTTCCTGATTTTCAACAAAGGATAACAAGAAAACAAAGAAAATTTGATAAGACGCAAATTGGAAAGTTGTTTCAAATTGCATGATGTAACTGAATCATGAAAGAAAATTTATGGATTTTATGTCACTTTAATAGCATCTGCATAGCTATCATTAAACCATTCTATATTACATTACTTATTGCAAATTATATACTTTAAAAAATTGTCACTGATAAAGGGATTCTTTATAATGTTACCTCCATCTTACGTCTATACAGATATGACTCACATTTACAAGACAATATACCATTTGAGTTAAATATTGTAAACATTACATAACTTTCTTTTTAATTTTATTGTATTTTAAGCATTCAATTAGAATAGATAGCAAATATCTTTCTGTTATGATTCATAACAGAAAGATATTTGCTATCTATATGAACAAGTTAAATATCTAAAGGTGAAAAAAAGGCTATTCTCATGTGCAAAGGTACATTATAATCAAACAATTTTCTATCATGCATAAGAAAGAGCAAAATTGACATATACATATATTTTGTTTCCTGAAAAAGTGAAGGCTGTTTGAATTGCCGTATTAGTTTTGTATTTCCTGCTAATTCTCACTGACTGACAACTCTGCTTGACTGGAGGGGAGGGAAACACGTCCAAGAGAATATATTGATTTATTTAGGACAGAAACAGGAGATTTATAAACAGACAAAACAAAATGTTTTGCAGATGTGTGCCCTCTCCACCACTAAAGCAATGATAGATTAAGTAGAAAAAAATACTGCAGTAGTCATCTCAGCATGCACTTTGAATGAAAGCCCGGTTTTAAAAATACTATTAAAAACAGGGGCACTTTCATTCATCAAAGTTTAGAAAGCAGCCGTTTTGATTAAAAACTTACCTTTCTTCTCTTCACAGCCAGAGCAGCTTCCCCCACCCGGAGATCCTCTCTTCACACATCAGCAATGACTAATCCAGCAATGACGTCTGAGGAGAGGATCTCTGGGTGGGGGAAGCTGCTCTGGCTGCGAAAAAAACAAAGGTAATTTTTTAACGGCTGCTTTCTAAACTTTGATGAATGAAAGTGCCCCTGTTTTTAATAGTATTTTTAAAAACTGGGCTTTCATTCATCAAAGTTTACCTTCAATTTAAGTCAAAATAAACTTTTATGAATCAGATAGAATATGCAGTTTTAAGACACTTTCCAATTTACTTACATTATCAAATTTTGCACAGTCTTTTTATATTCGCACTTTCTGGGGAACAAGATCCTACTAAGCAATAGTGATGTCGCGAACTGAAAATTTTTCGTTTGCGATTGGCGGACTAGAACTTCCGCAACTGTTCGCGAACGGGTGAACCGCCATTGACTTCAATAGGCAGACGAATTTTAAAACCCACAGGGACTCTTTCTGGCCACAATAGTGATGGGAAAGTTGTTTCAAGGGGACTAACACCTGGACTGTGGCAGTGGCAAGCCGGAGGGGGATCCATGGCAAAACTCCCATGGTAAATTACATAGTTGATGCAGAGTCTGGTTTTAATCCATAAAGGGCATAAATCACCTAACATTCCTAAATTGTTTGGAATAACGTGCTTTAAAACATAAGGTATGATGTTGTATTGATCAGGTAGTGTAAGGGTTACGCCCGCTTCACAGTGACAGACCAAACTCCCCATTTAACGCACCGCAAACAGTCCATTTGCACAACCACGAGATAGATAGATTTGATAGATACATAGATACATATATTAGATAGATCAATATATGCAATATACATTTGATAGATACGATAGATAGATTTGATAGATAAATAGATAAATTTGATAGATATATAATTTCCCAGACAGAGAATTACAAAACGTGCGGTCTGTGACCCATGGTAAGGTTCCCAGAGGCAGTTGCGGTGCCAGGGAACGTGTATATGGCATGGATTTTAGGAACCGGGAGATGGAAAAAGATGCTTAGTCGGTCCTCCTACTTCAAATTTGGGGCACTGCGCTTGCAAATTTCTATGGTGCCACCAGATATGAGTGGTGTGTTAAGTAGTACTATTCTGATCAGTTTAATACCTGTTACTCCCCCTATTGGGGGAGGTGTATATGGCAGGGATTTTAGGAACTGGGAGATGGAAAAAGATGATTGGTCAGTCCTCCTACTTTATATTTGGGGCACTGCGCGTGCAATGATGGCCGGACTTTTAGCCGATGGACATTTGGGCAACGGACATTTGTCCGACGGACATTTGGCCGAAACACAAGTGGCTGTCACAAAACAGTCCGGCCACGAGATAGATTTGATAGATAGATACATAGATTAGATAGATCAATAGATGCAATATACATTTGATAGATACGATAGATAGTTAGATAGATTTGATAGATAAATAGATAGATTTGATAGATATATAATTTCCCAGACAGAGAATTGGGCCTGGCACACACGCTAGCAGGCAGGCAACTGCAATTAGATTACACTAGCAGACTGATGTTTCACAGTCAAAAAAGTTTTGTTTTTTTAAATTTACACTACTGTTACAACAGATATGAGTGGTGGCACTAGTTGGTAAGTGGGCCTGGCACACACGCTGGCAGGCAGGCAGGCAACTGCAATTAGATTACACTAGCAGACTGATGTTTCACAGTCAAAGTTTTTTTTTTTAAATTTACACTACTGTTACAACAGATATGAGTGGTGGCACTAGTTGGCAAGTGAGCCAGGCACACACGCTGGCAGGCAACTACAATTAGATTACACTAGCAGACTGATGTTTCACAGTCAAAAAAGTTTTTTTTTTTTTTTTAAATTTACACTACTGTTACAACAGATATGAGTGGTGGCACTAGTTGGCAAGTGGGCCTGGCACACATATGCTGGCAGGCAGGCAGGCAACTGCAATTAGATTACACTAGCAGGCTGATGTTTCACAGTCAAAAAAGTTTTTTTTTTTTAATTTACACTACTGTTACAACAGATATGAGTGGTGGCACTTAGCAAGTGGGCCTGGCACACACGCTGGCAGGCAACTGCAATTAGATTACACTAGCAGACTGATGTTTCACAGTCAAAAAAGTTTTTTTTTTACAAAATTTACACTACTATTACAACAGATATGAGTGGTTGCACTAGTTGGCAAGTGGGCCTGGCACACACGCTGGCAGGCAGGCAACTGCTATTAGATTACACTAGCAGACTGATGTTTTACAGTCAAAATTACACAGGCAAAAAAAAAAAAAAGACTGATGTTCTAGCCCTAAAAAGGGCTTTTTGGGGTGCTGTCCTTACAGCAGAGATCAGATGAGTCCTTCAGGACTGTAGTTGACACTGAATACACTAGCCTAGCTATCAATTTCCCTATAAAATCAGCAGCAGCTACACTATCCCTCCTCTCACTAAGAATGCAGGATCAGAATGAATCTAAAATGGCTGCTGTCCATTAGCTGGGAGGGTCTGGGAGGGAGTGTCTGCTGCTGATTGTCTGAAATGTGTCTGCAGACTGTGAGATACAGGGTCAAAGTTTACTCAATGATGACAAATAGGGGGCAGATCAAACATCGCAGATGTTCGCCCGCCATTGCGAACGCGAACAAGCTATGTTTGCCGGGAACTATTCGCTGACGAACAGTTCAGGACATCACTACTAAGCAAGCAAGTGCACAAGCCCACAGGGTATACATATAGAGGCCTTGTTATCAACGTGTCTACTTACCTGCCTTCGCCGGCCCAATACGCCCGCCTAAGCTCGCCTACCATCGCCGCTGCGGACCTAAATAATCTCGCCAAAGTTATCAATAAAGCTGTCAAAAAGCCACGCACCAAGTACGGGGCGATGAGCAGCGGACTTTGATAGTTATCACTCATCCGATCTCGCTGCTCTTCGGCTTTTTCCCAGCTTTATTGCTAGCCTGTCACTAAGCACCCACACTAAACTACACTCTTCTACCCCCTATACCGGCGCCCCCGGAGCCCCTCGCAACTAAATAAAGTTATTAACCCCTAAACTGCCGCTCCTAGACCCCGCCGCAACTATAATAAATGTATTAACCCCTAAACCGCCGCTCCTGGAGCCCACCGCCACCTACATTATACCTAGTAACCCCTACCTTGCCCCCCCTATACCGCCGCCACCTATAATAAATTTATTAACCCCTATCCTGCCGATCCTGGACCCCGCCGCAACTAAATAAATTGTTTAACCCCTAAACTGCCGCTCCCGGACCCCGCCGTCACCTATATTAAACTTATTAACCCCTAATCTGACCCCCCTACACCGTCGCCACCTATAATACATATATTAACCCCTATCCTGCCCCCCTACACGGCCGCCACTATAATAAAATTATTAACCCCTAAACCTAAGTCTAACCCTAACCCTAACAACCCTAACTTAAATATTAATTAAATACATCTAAATATTATATCTCTTATTAACTCAATTAATCCTATTTAAAACTAAATACTTACCTTTAAAATAAACCCTAATATAGCTACAATATAAATAATAATTATATTGTATCTATCTTAGGATATATTTTTATTTTACAGGCAAATTTCAATTTATTTTAACTAGGTACAATAGCTATCAAATAGTTATTAACTATTTAATAGCTACCTAGTTAAAATAAAGATAAATTTACCTGTAAAATAAAAACTAGCCTAAGTTACAATTACACCTAACACTACACTATACTTAAATAAATTATTCCTATTTAAAACTAAATACTTACCTGTAAAATAAACCCTAAGATAGCTACAATGTAATTAATAATAACATTGTAGCTATTTTAGGATTTATATTTATTTTACAGGTAACTTTGTATCTATTTTAACTAGGTAGAATAGTTATTAAATAGTTATTAACTATTTATTAACTACCTAGCTAAAAGAAATACAAAATTACCTGCAAAATATATCCTAACCTAAGTTACAATTAAACCTAACACTACACTATCATTAAATTAATTAAATAAATTAGCTACAAATAACTACAATTAAATACAATTAAATAAACTAACTAAAGTACAAAAAATAAAAAAAATAAGTTACAAACATTTCAAAAATATTACAACAATTTTAAGCTACTTACACCTAATCTAAGCCCCCTAATAAAATAACAAAGCCCCCCAAAATAAAAAAATGCCCTACCCTATTCTACATTAAAAAGTTAATAGCTCTATTACCTTACCAGCCCTTAAAAGGGCCTTTTGCAGGGCATGCCCCAAAGAAATCAGCTCTTTTGCCTGTAAAAAAAATACAACCCCACCCAACATTAAAACCCACCACCCACATACCCCTACTCTAACCCAAACCCCCCTTAAATAAACCTAACACTACCCCCCTGAAGATCATCCTACCTTTAGCCGTCTTCAGCAAGCCGACCACCGATGGAACAGAAGAGGACATCTGCAGCTGCCGAAGTAATCATCCAAGGGGCGCTGAAGAAGTATTCCATCTGATAGAAGTCATCATCCAAGGGGCGCTGAAGAAGTCTTCCATCCGATTGAAGTCATCATCCAGGTGGCGTCTTCAATCTTCATCCATCCGGAGCGGAGCGGAGCCATCTTCAGACGAGCCGACGCGGAGCCATCCTCTTCTACCGACGGACTAACGACGAATGACGGTTCCTTTAAGTGACGTCATCCAAGATGGCGTCCCTCGAATTCTGATTGGCTGATAGGATTCTATCAGCCAATCGGAATTAAGGTAGGAAAAATCTGATTGGCTGATTTAATCAGCCAATCAGATTGAGCTTGCATTCTATTGGCTGTTCCGATCAGCCAATAGAATGCAAGCTCAATCTGATTGGCTGATTGGATCAGCCAATCAGATTGAACTTCAATCTGATTGGCTGATTAAATCAGCCAATCAGATTTTTCCTACCTTAATTCCGATTGGCTGATAGAATCCTATCAGCCAATCGGAATTCGAGGGACGCCATCTTGGATGACGTCACTTAAAGGAACTGTCATTCGTCGTTAGTCCGTTGGTAGAAGAGGATGGCTTCGCGTCGGCTCGTCTGAAGATGGCTCCGCTCCGCTCCGGATGGATGAAGATTGAAAACGCCGCCTGGATGATGACTTCAATCGGATGGAAGACTTCTTCAGCGCCCCTTGGATGATGACTTCTATCGGATGGAAGACTTCTTCAGCGCCCCTTGGATGATGACTTCAATCGGATGGAAGACTTCTTCAGCGCTCCTTGGATGATGACTTCGGCCGCTGCAGATGTCCTCTTCTGTTCCATCGGTGGTCGGCTGGCTGAAGACGGCTAAAGGTAGGATGATCTTCAGGGGGTAGTGTTAGGTTTATTTAAGGGGGGTTTGGGTTAGAGTAGGGGTATGTGGGTGGTGAGTTTTAATGTTGGGGGGGGTTTGCATTTTTATTTTACAGGCAAAAGAGCTGATTTCTTTGGGGCATGCCCCGCAAAAGGCCCTTTTAAGGGCTGGTACGGTAATAGAGCTGTTAACTTTTTAATGTAGAATAGGGTAGAGCATATTTTTATTTTGGGAGGCTTTGTTATTTTATTAGGGGCTTAGATTAGGTGTAAGTAGCTTAAAATTGTTGTTATATTTTTGAAATGTTTGTAACTTAGTTTTTTTCATTTTTTGTAACTTAGTTTTTTTATTTTTTGTACTTTAGTTAGTTTATTTAATTGTAGTTATTTGTAGCTAATTTATTTAATTAATTTAATGATAGTGTAGTGTTAGGTTTAATTGTAATTTAGGTTAGGGTTTATTTTACAGGTAATTTTGTATTTCTTTTAGCTAGGTAGTTAATAAATAGTTAATAACTATTTAATAACTATTCTACCTAGTTAAAATAAATACAAAGTTACCTGTAAAATAAATATAAATCCTAAAATAGCTACAATGTAATTAATTGTAGCTATCTTAGTGTCAGCCGTTTAGGAATCAGTCCGGGATGCAACCCAACTGCTAGCGTGAATAGAAAAACACACGCTAGCACACTGAGAAATAACCAGGACGTGACCCACTCAGGAAACAGATGAGAATGGTAACAAAAAATAATAATTATTCCAGTATGCAGGAAAGCCACAAAAGAAAAAACGTCCCTTTAAGCAGGTTAGGAAAATATAAAGATAATGCTCTTATTTGCAGCTTGTAAATGTCCCTTTAAGCAGGCTTGTAACAAAAAAGGCAAAGTTCTCTCTTGCAGCTTGTAAAAGTAAATGTCCCTTTAAGCAGGCTTATAACAAACAGAAAGACAAAGTTCTCTTTTGCAGCTTGTAAAAGTAAATGTCCCTTTAAGCAGGCTTATAACAAACAGAAAGACAAAGTTCTCTTTTGCAGCTTGTAAAAGTAAATGTCCCTTTAAGCAGGCTTATAACAAACAGAAAGACAAAGTTCTCTTTTGCAGCTTGAAAAAGTAAATGTCCCTTTAAGCAGGTAGTAAATAGGAAAATATATATCCAAGAAAAGATTGAGGGATAAGGCATAAGCAAGGTCAGGCAGGCAGAAGTCGGTATCCAAACATCAGTAGCAGGGTTAAGGCAAAAGCAAGGTCAGGCAGGCAGAAGTCGGTATCCAAACATAAGTAGCAGGGTTAAGGCAAAAGGCTTGGTCAGGCAGGCAGTAGTCGGTACACAAGAATAGAAAACAGAACTTGGTAAGGTACTCACAAACTCCAAGGGGAACAAACAAACGGGCCCCGAGTAAGATCTCCCGCCGTGGTTTAAAGGCAGGAGCGGCAACGTCATCAGAGAGGTGTGTCAGAGGATGCATCACGTTGCTAAGCAACGTGACGTCATTCACACAGAGAAGATCCGGGAGCCGCGGTGACACGGCGATGAACGGACAAAATCATGACAGCACCCCCCTCCTCAAGGACCCCTCCGGGGGACAGGACCAGGCCTATCAGGATGAGTCTTGTGGAAGGCCTTGATTAAAGTAGGAGCATTTACCTGATGAGCTGGCTCCCAAGATCGTTCCGTGACTGGATAACCTTTCCAATGAATGAGATAATACAATTTCTTGCCACGAAGCTTGGAATCCAGAATATGGCTGATCTCAAACTCAGGGTGTCCATGGACAAATAGAGGTGGAGGTTTAGAAAGAGGTTTAGAATACCTGTTAGACATCACAGGTTTTAGAAGAGAAACGTGGAATACCGGATGGACTTTGAGAGTCTTGGGTAAAGCCACCCGATAAGCAGTGGAACACACCTGACCCAGTATTCGGAAAGGACCCACGTATCGTGGTCCCAGTTTGTTAGAAGGTTGTTTCAGGCGAAGAAAACGAGAGGAAATCCAAACTTTATCACCAGGACGATACTTGGGAGCCTTCTTCCGTCGAAGATCTGAAAAGAACTTGTAACGTTTAGAAGCTACAGAAAGGATACGATGTATTCTCCGCCAATGTCGAGTTAATCTTCGGGCAGTAAGATCAGAAGCAGGATTCACTGTGGAAGAAGTATGCAAAGGAAATGTTCTGGGCTGATATCCGTAAGCCGCATGAAAAGGAGAGGTCTGAAGGGAGGAATTATACCGGGCGTTATGAGCCAATTCAGCCAAAGGAAGGTAAGAAGTCCAGTTAGAGTGATAATGATCCACATAATGTCTAAGATATGTTTCAAGACACTGGTTTACCCTTTCAGTCTGGCCGTTAGATTGTGGATGATGAGAAGTAGACAGAGATATTGTGGTTCCAAAGTGTTTACAAAGTGATCTCCAAAATCGAGAAACAAACTGTACCCCTCTATCTGAAACAATATCTAGAGGGAATCCATGGATTCTTACAATATGTGAAATAAAAAGTTCAGAAAGTCTTTTGGCAGACGGTAATCCTGGTAAGGGAACAAAATGAGCAGTCTTAGTGAACCTGTCGACCACCACCCAAATAGTATTGTTTCCAGCTGACAAAGGAAGGTCGGTAATAAAGTCCATGGATACATGAGTCCAAGGCTGATGAGGTATGGGCAATGGTTGGAGCAACCCTGAAGGAAGTTGGCGAGGAGTCTTGTTCATGGCACATTGTGTGCATACTGAGACGTAATCTTTAACATCTTGAGAGAGAGTAGGCCACCAAACATGCTGTTTGAGATTTCGAGTGGTGATACTGATGCCAGGATGTCCAGAAAGGGGACTATCATGAGCCCAAAATAGAATCTTGGAACGAAGGCGTTCAGGAACAAAGAGTAAACCATCAGGAGGTTTACAGGACAAAGGAAGATTCCTTTGAGCAGACTGTAAATCTTGTAACCAAGAAGTTGTTAGCTGGGCTATGACTTCATGAGGTTGGAGAATGGTACCAGACTCAGGAATTGGGGTATCTTGAAATTGTCTGGAAAGGGCGTCTGCTTTAATATTTTTTGAACCAGGTATGTAAGACAAATTATAGTGAAACCGGGAGAAGAATAACGACCAGCGTGCTTGCCTGGAATTCAATCGTTTGGCCGTTTGGAGATAAAGAAGGTTTTTATGATCAGTGAGTATGGTAAACGGCAAAGAAGTACCTTCCAGCCAATGCCTCCATTCATCCAAGGCCATTTTAATGGCAAGCAACTCTTTATTCCCTATGTCATAGTTAAATTCAGAAGGAGTGAATTTATTAGAGAAAAAAGCAACAGGATGAATCCTTCCAGTCTCCGGTATTCGTTGAGAAAGAACAGCTCCAGCAGCAACAGAGGAAGTATCAACTTCCAGGATAAACTGAAAATCTGGATTTGGGTGACGGAGAATAGGTGCAGAAGAAAAAGCTTCTTTGAGAGACTCAAAAGCTTCTATAGCCTCAGGAGGCCATCTTTTACAATTTTGTCCCTTTCTAGTGAGAAAAGTAAGGGGAGAAGTAATAGTAGCAACTTCCTGTAATAGTTGGCGAAGCCCAGAAAACGTTGTAAAGCCTTCAGAGAATCAGGTCTAGGCCAATCCAAGATGGCAGAAAGTTTAGTAGGATCCATTTCAAATCCAGATGCCGATATTACATAACCCAGAAAGGGTTTGGTTTTTTGATGGAAATAACATTTCTCCAGTTTAGCAAACAGATGGTAATCTCTTAAACGTTGAAGTACTTTCTTGACGTGGTGCACATGATCTTGGTGGTTCTGAGAAAAAATTAAGATATCGTCAAGGTATATGATGACAAAGATATTCAAAAAATCACGAAAGATCTCGTTTACAAAATGTTGAAAAACCGCCGGAGCATTGCATAGCCCAAAAGGCATGACCAGATATTCGTAATGCCCAAATCGAGTGTTAAAAGCAGTCTTCCACTCATCTCCTTTGCGTATACGGATCAGATTGTATGCACCACGTAGATCAAGTTTGGTAAATATGGTGGCTCCCTGAAGATAAGTAAAAAGTTCAGGAATAAGGGGTAGAGGATAACTGTTCTTGATAGTAATCTGATTTAGTCCTCTGTAATCAATACAGGGTCGTAATCCGCCATCCTTTTTTCCTACAAAAAAGAAACCAGCCCCTACAGGGGAAGAGGAGGGTCGGATAAATCCTCTAGCCAAATTGTCTTTAATATATTCTTCCAAAGCCATGTTTTCAGGTTTAGAAAGTGGATATGTCTTGCCTCGAGGATAGGTAGCCCCGGGAAGGAGATCAATGGGGCAATCAAAAGGGCGGTGAGGAGGAAGACGTTCAGCTTCCTTTTTGGAGAAAACATCCACAAAGTCATGATAAGGCATAGGTAGAGAGTCCGGAGTTCCGATAGTGAGAGCAATAGTGAGTGGTAACTTGGTGATCTTTTGAAGACATTTAGTCTGGCATGTAGATTCCCAGGAGGTGAGTTCACCGAAAGTCCAAGAAAAAGTAGGATTGTGAACTTGGAGCCAGGGTAGTCCCAAGATAATGGGAAATTGAGGAGTGGGAATGACATCAAAACAAATTGTCTCGGAATGAAGTATTCCTACGGTGAGAAGTAAAGGTTGAGTAGCAAACTGAATATATCCGGAACCCAAAGGATCTCCACTGACCGTAGGGACTGAAATTGAATACTCTTTCTTTAGTAAGGGTATAGAGTGAGTAGAGACGAATGTAGAGTCAATGAACACTCCTCCAGCACCAGAGTCGATAAGAGCTTGGGTATGAATCTTACTATGTCCAATTTGAAGGGTTACTGGAACAAAGAGTTTCTTGTATAGGGAATGACTACTTTTTTGGCTTAACTCAGTTCCCTGGACTAGAGTTAAGCCCTGGCTTTTACTGGCCTGGTAGGACAATCCCTTAATAAATGCCCTTTAAGGCCACAGTACAAACACAAGCCAAGAGACCGTCTTCTCAAGCGTTCAGTCTCTGTTAATTTTATACTTCCCACTTCCATGGGTTCAGCCTGATCAGGAGTAGGAGAGGCAGGAGTGACTGGATTAGAAAAACGAGGAGCCAAAACGAAAAGGAGTTCGAGTTGAAGACCTCTGTGTTCTATCCTTTTCTTGTTGGCATTCACGAAATCTGGCGTCGAGACTGATACAAAGATTTATTAAGGCTTCCAAGGATTCTGGAAGTTCCCGATACACCAATTCATCCTTGAGACGCTCAGAAAGTCCTTTACAAAAAGCGGCTCTAAGTGCTCCCTGATTCCAAGTAGTTTCAGAGGCAAGGGTGCGGAACTCAATAGCGTATTGAGAAACTGGTTGACTACCTTGACGTAAATCCAAGAGAGTAGCTTCAGCAGCGGATGACCTTCCAGGTTTATCAAATACATTTGAAAACATAGAGAGAAATGTATCTACATCCAAAAGTATAGGGTCATTCTTTTCTAGCAAAGGTGATACCCAAGCCAAAGCTTTTCCTTTCATTAAGGAAATAAGAAATGTGATTCTAGAAGAGGGAGTAGCAAAAAGAGTAGGGCTATTTCGGAAATGGAGATGGCACTGATTCAGAAAGCCCCTACATTCTTCAGGATTCCCATCATATTTATCCGGAAGAGGTATCCTGGGACTCAGTTGTACCTGAGACTGATTGTTAGGAATCGAAGGAGGTAATGCCTCAATAGGATTAGGATTGGGATTAGGATTGGGAGGTGCAGTAGCAACCAAATTTTGTAATAGAGCAGTTATTTGATCAAGTTTAGTGTCCAGAGACTGCAAGTGGGTGGCATGAGATCCCAGTAGCTGTCCCTGGTGAGCCACGGCCATGGATAATTCAGTGGGGTCCATTTATGGCCCGTTTGTAATGTCAGCCGTTTAGGAATCAGTCCGGGATGCAACCCAACTGCTAGCGTGAATAGAAAAACACACGCTAGCACACTGAGAAATAACCAGGACGTGACCCACTCAGGAAACAGATGAGAATGGTAACAAAAAATTATAATTGTTCCAGTATGCAGGAAAGCCACAAAAGAAAAAACGTCCCTTTAAGCAATTTAGGAAAATATAAAGATAATGCTCTTATTTGCAGCTTGTAAATGTCCCTTTAAGCAGGCTTGTAACAAAAAAGGCAAAGTTCTCTCTTGCAGCTTGTAAAAGTAAATGTCCCTTTAAGCAGGCTTATAACAAACAGAAAGACAAAGTTCTCTTTTGCAGCTTGTAAAAGTAAATGTCCCTTTAAGCAGGCTTATAACAAACAGAACGACAAAGTTCTCTTTTGCAGCTTGTAAAAGTAAATGTCCCTTTAAGCAGGCTTATAACAAACAGAAAGACAAAGTTCTCTTTTGCAGCTTGAAAAAGTAAATGTCCCTTTAAGCAGGTAGTAAATAGGAAAATATATATCCAAGAAAAGATTGAGGGATAAGGCATAAGCAAGGTCAGGCAGGCAGAAGTCGGTATCCAAACATCAGTAGCAGGGTTAAGGCAAAAGGCTTGGTCAGGCAGGCAGTAGTCGGTACACAAGAATAGAAAACAGAACTTGGTAAGGTACTCACAAACTCCAAGGGGAACAAACAAACGGGCCCCGAGTAAGATCTCCCGCCGTGGTTTAAAGGCAGGAGCGGCGACGTCATCAGAGAGGTGTGTCAGAGGATGCATCACGTTGCTAAGCAACGTGACTTCATTCACACAGAGAAGATCAGGGAGCTGCGGTGACACAGCGATGAACTGACAAAATCATGACACTTAGGGTTTATTTTACAGGTAAGTATTTAGTTTTAAATAGGAATAATTTATTTAAGTATAGTGTAGTATTTATCTTTATTTTAACTAGGTAGCTATTAAATAGTTAATAACTATTTAATAGCTATTGTACCTAGTTAAAATAAATTGAAATTTGCCTGTAAAATAAAAATAAATCCTAAGATAGATACAATATAATTATTATTTATATTGTAGCTATATTAGGGTTTATTTTAAAGGTAAGTATTTAATTTTAAATAGGATTAATTTAGTTAATAAGAGTTATAATATTTAGATGTATTTAATTAATATTTAAGTTAGGGGGTGTTAGGGTTAGGGCATGGGTCAGCAACCTTCGGCTCCCAAATGTTTTGGAACTACATTTCCCACGATGCTGAGACACTCTTTAGGCTATCTGAGCATCATGGGAAATGTAGTTACAAAACATCTGGAGCCGAAGGTTGCTGACCCCTGGGTTAGGGTTAAACTTAGGTTTAGGGGTTAATAATTTTATTATAGTGGTGGCGGTGTAGGGGGGGGGCAGGATAGGGGTTAATACATTTATTATAGTGGCGGCGGTGTAGGGGGGGCAGGATAGGGGTTAATAGGTATTATGTAGGTGGCGGCGGGATCTGGGAGCGACGATTTAGGGGTTAACATATTTATTGTAGTGGCTGCGGGAGCGGTGGTTTAGGGGTTAATCAGTTTATTATAGTTGCAGCGGGGTCCGGGAGCGGCGGTTTAGGGGGTAATACATTTATTTAGTTGCGGCGGTGTAGGGGGGGCAGATTAGGGGTGTTTAGACTCGGGGTACATGTTAGGGTGTTAGGTGTAGACAGCTCTCATAGGAATCAATGGGATGTCGGGCAGCAGCGAACGTGAACTTTCGCTATGGTCAGACTCCCATTGATTTCTATGGGATCCGCCACCTCCAGGGCGGCGGATTGAAAACCAGGTACGCTGGGCCGGAAAAGTGCAGAGCGTACCTGCTAGTTTTTTGATAACTAGCAAAAGTAGTCAGATTGTGCCGAACTTGTGTTCGGAACATCTGGAGTGACGTAAGAATCGATCTGTGTTGGACTGAGTCCGGCGGATCGAAGCTTACGTCACTAAATTCTACTTTTGCCGGGCTGTAGTGCTTGATAACTACAGCAAATCAGCCTCGCCACAAATACGCTGCGGAATTCCAGCGTATTTGAGGTTGACGGCTTTATAACTAGGGGCCATATTAGCCTGTGATTAGCTGATGTCTGTCACATGATACAAGGGCTGGCAAATGGGAGAAAAAAATCAAATTTGTCAGAAAAAAATATACTGCTTATTTGAAATTCAGAGTAGGTGTTAAATCATTGTCTTTTTAATATGCGCTTAATTATCTAATTTTACTGTATTGACTGGTCCTTTAAAAGGGATAAACAGAAATTAAGATATTGTATTCAATGCTGCAGAGTCCCTTTTAAATAAACAGGGTTCTCTATCCCTCTAAACAATTTAATACAGTCCAGCACTGGACCAGCAGGTAAAATGAGTAATTGGGAGCACATTAAAGGAGATAAAGTATTGTGCAATGTCCCTTTAAAAAGAATTTGAGACAAATATTATAAAGCTATAAATGCTACTTTCCAATGTGTAAAATAGAACACTTTTGTGTACAATGTCCCACTTAATCAATTTAAAAGTTACATCAATCAATAAGTAAAACAACTAACACTAAACTTTCCATGAACTATATTTCTGCGTTTCCAATTTTTTTAATCCAAGAAAAACAGGTTTATTTCTTAAATAGGTTTTCACTTGGATATTCAGAAATCTTCATAGAAACAACATATCTGCATCCAATGCAGGAGTAAAAACATGGCATGTATTTAATTTTTTTTAATCTATGCAATTTCATATAGTTTTCATGGATTTTATGATTCTCAGCCATAATCACTAAAAAAATGGTATTCATAAATTAAAATATTACCTCACAGAATAACTGTATAAAAGAATGGTAGCAACAAGTAGTAGCAGATGTTTTGAATGAGGACTCCTTTAGGAGAGAGGGTAAACACACTATGGTATATCTTGCAACCGAAATGTTAAAGGGATACTAAACCCACATTTTTTTCTTTCATGATTCAGATAGAGCATGCAATTTTAAGCAACTTTCTAATTTACTCCTATTATCAATTTTTCTTCATTCTCTTGCTATCTTTATTTGAAAAGCAGCAATGTAAGTTTAGTAGCTGGCCCATTTTTGGTTCACAACCTGGGTTGTGCTTGCTGATTGGTGGCCAAATGCACCCACCAATAAACATGTGCTCTCCCGTGTGTTGAACCAAAAATTGGCTAGCTCCTTAGCTTAGATGCCTTCTTTTTTCAAATAAAGATATCAAGAGAATGAAGAAAAATTGATAATAGGAGTAAATTAGAAAGTTGCTTAAAATTGCATGCTCTATCTGAATCATAAAAGAAAAAAAAATGGGTTTAGTATCCCTTTAATATCAAATGCATTGTTTCACAGTAGTTATTAGTTTAAGCCAATAAGGGAAAGATATAGAGCAGGGTTAGCCTTGAGTATTCTGCAGTGTGCATTTCAAGTTTAGAGAATTAAAAAAAAACCTACACAATATGCAATACTAAATTATATGAAAAAGGGGCAAAATAAATCATACAAGTATATTGCTAAGTTGTTTTATTAAACATAACTTAATATTTATTTTTTTCAAATCAAAGATTTTTATTGAGGTAATGCAACAAAACATGAACATATGTTATGACATACAGATAGGTATTGTTGAAAGTTAGGTCTCATATGAACTTTATATGAGTATAGTAAGATAGGGTGAGACAAGTTGATCACAATTATCCATATATGTTTGATTATCTAGACCTGGCATATAAAACACATAATGATACCTCATTTTTTTTACAAATATTAAGCTGATTTTTAATCTCTGGTGACTTAAATTGCCTTATAGAGTGATACCTTACTAATCTTATGAAAAATAAAAAACAATATTTGTATGTTAACTAGGGAATAGATAACAAGTTGTATCTAGCTTATAAGTATGCAATATGATATGAGTTATTGGTCAAAGATATGTAGTTACAGAACCTGAGTACACTATATTTAAAACAGTTAAAAATCTATTGTTATTCAAGGTTCAACCTCTAGCAATATTTTTATCTGTGCCTAAGAATGTTAAAGGACTCAGCTATGAATGTCATGAGTGTAACAACTTGTTGTAATAACAGCTAATAAATAACAGATTAATACCTCTGTATAATTCACCAAACCAGGTGAATACAGATATAAGTACATGAACCTTCTAAAGTTATATGATGTATACTCATAGTGTTAGAAATTTGTGTAGAAGGGTTTGTGCTGGGGGAGGAGGCGTTAATTTGCAACGTTTTGGATGTACTAAGCATATGACCCCTTCTAGGTCACTCCCGTATCGTAGCAGTTAACCTCTCTTTTAAGTTTCATATTGAGAGCCTTGCTCAGAAGATTAAGGACAATGTAAATAAACATAAACAAATATGATGCCCCGTTGCTCCCTTATGCTAAAATATGGTTTTTCCCCAAATTAATGAAAATGGTTTTAAAAAGAGGGTGTACTCCCTCTTGTAGCTGGGGATTAATTACCATACTTGCATGAGCTAATATATTCTCTATATGAGATTGCTAAACATGTGAGTTTGCTATATGAGAGACAACCGGAGCGCACACTGTCCATATACTACCTACATGTACTCTCTATTAAATTATGTATACGCTGTACCCAAAGTGAGCTAATGCTGGGAGACAAGACCTATGGCTAAACATCTACCTAGGTAGCCATCAATAGTAAGTGGGAAGTTTAAAAAGTAGAACTCAACAGTCCACATCGTTAAAGCATGAGTAAAAAATAAATACAAAAAGATAATGTCCAAAATATTGTACTTGTCTTTTGGGAAGATCTCAGCAATAAAGTCTTCATTAAAACAGGATATATCAAGCTGGCAGCCCAGTCTCATATTTATATTTCCAACCAAGAAGTTATCATGTACATATGAGGGACTGTTGAGCACAACACAACGAGGTATAACAAGGGACAGTTACCCAATACCCTTTCAAATTTTGCTTGGACTACTGCTGGGAAGGCGACAGTTCACTGCAGAGCAAAAGGTGCAAAAAAGTTCTCCTAGGTATGTCTTGGACGTCTGGTGTCGGGATAACAGGTAAGCGTGTGAGGTTGAGATCGCATCAATCTCCATCAGAGAGAATCTCACAAAAAGCTTTAAGCTATCGGTCGCCCCCTGGGCTTTTAAAGGCACTAAGCATCGTGTCGGGTGGTCGGCCGCATCCACCCGCACTAATGACTGCATCCTCTCAGGGGTTCTCCCGACCCCAGTAGTAAAAGGGCTATGTGAGTCATTAAGATCTTCAATACTTTGACAACACATGGGAGCTTTCTGCTGTGTCCCACATAATGGCTCTCTTGGATCCGCTGTGTGCCTAGGTATCTCCTCTAGACTAAGAGAAGACTGCGAGCAGTATCGCTGCATGTCTTGCTCAAATATGGATGCCATTTGCCTCTCCGGGTACGTTTGCTCTTGAGGGTGGGCTTTTGCAAGGAATATGAGATGAGCAAAGTTATTGTCCATTTTCTGAACTAGAGCAGCTACTAGAGCTTGAATTTCAACATGCATAGTTCCATCCATAATGACACTTAGTTACACCCCATAGAAGTGGCTATGTAATGTATCTGCTTTACCCGGCAATGGGGGGGGGAGCTGATGTATGAAAGGTCTCCGCCGTGCCTGCCCAGACACCTTAGATAGTTGATCTGTATATATAATCTCCATATGTTAAATATCGGACTGATCCGCTGTGCTTCATGAAGTGATTTCCAGTAGAAAGGGATCTGAATTTTATAGTGGAGAAGAAATAAACAATATATTACTATTCTAAGGCCTGGAACATTTGAGATATGTGTCTGGACATGGCGGCTGCTAGGACACGCCCCCATAACTTAATATTTTATATAACATCTCTAGGTGTTTACTCTCAACTGTCATGTATTTTTCAAATTTATAAGAACCAATTTGTATTAGATATATAGTTCTTAAAAATATTAAAACCAATCTGCATTGGCCAATCAAAGAAATCTACATATATAATTCCACACAATAGACATCCAATAATGTGTTATTTTATTACTTATTTCGGGCACATTATTGAGGCTTCAAAAAATGTACTTCCACTTCCAAAAAGCAACAAACAACTTCAGTGGTAATGGCATAAATAATAGTTACCAACCAATAAGTAAAAACAAATCAAACAAAGAATTAATGAAATATAGAAACCATGGAGGGCTGCTACCTGGTGACGGCGTAGATGACCAACTGCTGAGACTGTGTCAGGAAGCAGGCCAATATAGGTTTGTTGAGGAGCTGTTTTTTGAAAGAGACAAAAATTGAAGATCTCAGGATTCTCTGTCACTCTGGGGACTTGAGTGAATTTTCTTAAGGTGAGTTTTGTTTTACCTTCAATGGGCTCCCACATGATCTGAGAAGCACTTCCGTTGAGTACTTCTTTGCATCGGACATGATTTTTTATAACCTCCCAGTCCACAAGCAAGTCTGTAGTGAGTGGGTTATAGTCAAGCATGTTTCGTCCATAAGAATGGTGTCAGAATAGATGAAGTGAATGTAACTTGAGGACAGTGGACAGGAGACTGCATATGCATATACAGTATCTCTATAGAATGGTGGTGTCATATATCTCTCCTTCTGACATCAAACAGTCAAGTCTTCAACTTTCCTGAAACACCTCCGGGAAGAAAGGACACAATGCGCAGTATTGTCTAGCCAAACGATTCAATAAGTGCAGTATTCTTACAGAGGATGAGTTACTTCAGATGTCTTTATTCAGAAACTGGAACCGTGTTGTATTTAAAAATCCAGCTTTACTGAAAACATTTCCAAAACGACAATGATAACAATAATATCAATAATATAAAAATGCTGAAAAAAGCTAATTTGGCTAAACAATACTGCACATTGTGTCCTTTCTTCTTCGAGGTGTTTCCAGGAAAGTTGAAGACTTAACTGTTTCATTTGAAAAGGAGAGATACAGCACCACCATTCTATAGAGATTGTTTTTCATGGTGGAGGAGGGACCGAGGCTGGCAGCGTTCTCTACTATAAAGGAAAGTTATAACTTACATTTCTTTTCTGTATATTCGTGTTGTTTCTATATATGCATATTCAGTGTTAAATTTTATGAATGTAATGTTCAGATAGGTGATTTTTTTCCTGTTTAGATATTTTATTTTAGGCATATAGCAAACAGCAGTTACTGTATTTTATTGTGTTAGGGATGTGCATTTGTTTTTGGAAGAAAAAAGAAAATAACAAAAATGTAATTTTCATTATTTTCTTTGCATAACAAAACTAATAGTACATGTGCATTATTTTCTTTTGATGCTGTTTTTATGATGCAGGCAGGTGTTTGCCAATAAATGAAAACCAGGAAGAAGCAGTGAATAGATTGACACGTTCTATCAGCCTGCCAGTGGAAGCTTGTGACGTTTTCTACCCATTCAGCATTCTCAATGGGAGGGATTGAAGTAAAAGAAAAATGTTTTCAACCTCAGACCAGTGTGTATCAGTGTGATAGTAGTACCTTAGTCTACTGTACCCCCTCACTGAGAGACATTTTCTATTTTTTGCTAATAATATACTAATGATTGTGCCACTGCCTGCTATAAAGAGAGATTAGATTAGAAGAATATAATATATACTAAGTTAATTATTAATTAATAAAATTAGTTTCTTTTTTATCTAAAGTTATATTATGATGTGATGTGTATGATTGTATTGTTGGATAATGTTTTGTAAATAGAAAATTGAATCCTCCCTTTCTATATTCCATCTGAAATGAGTGGATAAAGGTGTTTTAGTAATGCAGCTGCTATCTCCTAACTAAAGGTTTAATTGGTAGAAGCCTACTTATAAGGTAGCTTGTGATCACTCTGTTTTATGCCTGACAAAACAGCGAGTTTGAGCCGAGAAACGCGTTGCATGTCAAGGGGCACTGAATGTTGACTTCAACCCCCACATTTTGTATGCACTTTAAATGGCTTTATTAAATGTATTTTAGTATTTAAAACTGCAGTACCTATTGATTATACCGAACACTTCATTATCCTGTCCTCGGTCTGGAAAGAGCTGACTTTTGTGGTGCAGTGAGCTGGAACACTGTGGGTCTCCAGAACGCTCCGAACAGCACATCAGGGTACTGAAACATTGTGTGAGTACTCTGTGTTAGTACATTGTTTGTTTTTCAATTATACATAAATCTACACATGAAGCACTTATTTCTATTTCCACATTTAAAAGTTATATTACTTTTAATTTTAAAAAGTTCTTCTTACTTTTTGTTCCATTGCTGTTTGCGGTTGCAGGTGGACTGGTTGTGTCTTTTTTAAAGGGACATTGTATGTTTTCAATACAAAGTTAATATGTTAAAAAAGCAAGTTCTCAGTTTTAGTGGGGTTTATTGTATTAAAATAAGTTGCCTGCTTAGATACTGTACCTTTAAGTAAATTCTTTAGTTCTACCAAAAATTCAGTGCTAAAAAAATTTGATATATAAATAAAAGAATAAGTTAAAAAGTAAATAAAATGAAAAAAAAAACTAAAGGTAATAAAGCTTATTACAGCTTCAAAATGGGCAAAATGTGCACCCTAGCTCAAAAAGAAAATTTTATTTTGAAATAAATACGTTCATGAATGAAATGGAAATTGTGTATGCAACAAAAAAATATCTGTGCACATCTCTAGTCATAATGATAGTAGGATTGCAGAAACTCTGAAATACACATCTAGGGACCGTTATTGTCATTATTGTAACTGGCTCTTTTTCATGTTAGTGGGTTGACAGGTGGCCAGCCCTGAGTTTTCCATAATGAGGCAAGTTAGGTATGTGAGTATAGCAGGACATAAACAGAGGTTTTAGTTTTAAACAGTAACAGACTTTATTGCATGACAGGGCTGGAACATAAACACAGCTTGTTATCAGCAAATAAAAACAATCCAAAGTGTTGTACCTTTAAAACCTCCAGGAAAGCTTTTTACTTGGACACTCTTAAAACTGCAAGTGCAGAAAGTACAATAAAGTCCTTTTTCCAGGGCAGCTGTACTTAAAGGGACACTGTACCCAAAAAAAATATTTCGTGATTCAGATTGAGCATGAAATTTTAAGCAACTTTCTAATTTACTCCTATTATCAAATTTTCTTCATTCTCTTGGTATCTTTATTTGAAATGCAAGAATGTAAGTTTAGATGCCGGCCCATTTTTTGTGAACAACCTGGGTTGTCCTTGCTGATTGGTGGATAAATTCATCCACCAATAAAAAAGTGCTGTCCAGAGTTCTGAACCCAAAAAAAGCTTAAATGCCTTCTTTATCAAATAATGATAGCAAGAGAACGAAGAAAAATTGATAATAGGAGTAAATTAGAAAGTTGCTTAAAATTGCATGTTCTTCCTAAATTACAAAAGAAAAAATTTAGGTTCAGTGTCCCTTTAAATCTACAGAAAGGAACCATCAGAATTCAGCTAGGATACAAACATATCTGTTCTCTCCCCTCACTGCTAACCTGCCTAGTAGATCAGCTTTTTAATCTCCAGCACAGGTGTATCTCCTAGATTACCAGAGAGTTAACTCCCTCACTGCTCACTACTTTAAACAGCCTTCCTGACGAATGTAAAAGCAGTGTTCTCTACAGACACCATTTGTAAAGTCATTTTAACTTATAGTTC
Source organism: Bombina bombina (assembly GCF_027579735.1). Taxonomy (NCBI): domain Eukaryota; kingdom Metazoa; phylum Chordata; class Amphibia; order Anura; family Bombinatoridae; genus Bombina; species Bombina bombina. The sequence continues at coordinate 1,152,288,528 of NC_069500.1, read as the reverse complement.
AAGCTATCTTGAGATTTTATCAGGCTCTGTTTATTTTCTTTCTATTTTTGGTTCTCTTCCTTATATAAATATACAAATGACCAGGAGTGACCTCAAGTTTCTATTGAGAGTAAAAATCTTAAAACCAGAGGTTTATAATGTTCAAAGTTTTGTTAACATCCAAACTCCATTCAAAATGTTGTTTAAATGTAGTGTTAACTGTTTTGTTACAAATTCCCTATTGTATTAGTTTTTGTTATTTAATGATATCTCTGAGTCAATTTGTCTGTACTCAGTTGGTTTAAACTTCAATTAAAGATAATTAAAACAAATAAATATAACAACTATGTTTTTTTTATGTAAAGCTGATTCCTAGGGTAACAAATTTCAAATGTAATCCCTTCTTTAAACTTTTTGCAAAACGAATTCATACAAATAGGTATTCAATCTATTTCAGTGGTTTCTTTACAACATTTAATTTGTTTGCTTTATTTGGATGCACAGTGTGGTATTTTGAAAGCTTCAGCTTTTCCATTTAAAATACTACATGCAGCATCTGCCCATGCTTTGGATTCACTCCAAATACTTTGTAATTGATGTGAACTAAGAAACCGAAGAACAAAGGGATAAAGTGCCAGCAGGGTGAATGCTAGTCTAAGAGCCATCTTTCTTTTATTCTCAGGGTTGTACTGAATAGAATTTCATGAAGTAAACATAAACTTTGCTTTCTCCCTCAGTAAGAATAGCGTGGTCAAATAAATTTAACATGATTGTTAAAGAAAAAAAAATCCCACAGGGTTGTGCTCTATTAATACTAAACTTCTCACAACAGTGAAACCATACACCTTTCAATGTTTATTTGCAAAGTACTGCTTTGCAGTAGCAATGGTATCAGTAAAACTTGATGTGACAATGCAAATTTATTTTTAAAATGATATAAAATGGTTTTTATGAGCATATTTTTAAATATGTTCAAGAAAAATAAGTGATTTAAATAATAAATTATACTGATAAATATTTAACAAAGATCCGTAATCCCTTAATTCTATAACAATTACTTCATTCAGTATTTGGAAGTCATCAAACTTTGTATTTATGCACTGTATATGTCACTAATGAAGCATTACATACAAAATACATGCATACAAAACTAAATGTATAAACAAAACTTTATTGGCATAAATTGAGTTCCAAAGAGCTGGAAATTAAAGTACAAAATATTTAATAAAAATGTGGAAAATTCTATAATATACCATCAAATTTTCATATAGAAAATGTGGCAACCTTTAATTGATGGTAATAAAATAAGCTTCATGGTTTGAAAGGCTGAGCTACTTATGTGTTACTTTGTATTTAGATATATTCTGCATTTAGGTTTTACTTACATTTCTGTATTTAAATGAATTCATAGCTTTTCGTTAAACATTGATTCCCTGTACTTTCGAGACATCTGTATTTGCATATTTTGTACAGAAGAGGCCTAAACAAAAGGTGTTACATATGAATTGAAACAAAACAAACTCACTATTAGCATTTTAAACATATGGTAACTTAAATTATGTAGCTTAAAGGTGAAGATTCTTGTATAGTTAATATTACTTAAATTATATTGCTATGTCAAATCAAACAGTATTATGTGATACACATAGAAACCAAAGTGTTTTTTAATCAATGTTACAAAATATCCCAACTTAGTTACCCATAATAATTTTGCAATGCCTGACATTTGCTGTATTGAATACAGTTCTTTTTAATTTACAATTTATTTTAAAAAAGCTTTATAAGCTTTATAATTGATTATTCCAAAGACTTAAATATAACATCTCACAGACTTAGCTAGGTTTTATAAACCTTGCTGGCATTAGAAATGGTACAGTAATTGATGCAACATAATTTATCAGAGGGAATATGAGTAACTTTATTATTGGGAATAAAATACTTGCAGATGTTACAAGTTACCTCTGAGTTCTGTAACCTAACATGAAATATTAGTCTAATTAAACATAAAGAGCCAGATTACAAGTGGGACGCTCAAAGTAAAATTTTTGGGGCACACTGCATAAACATTTGAATATCCTGCATAAACATTTGGATATCATCAAGACGGATAAATCATTGCCATTGACTGATATGTCAGCTTTGAGGATGGATATAAGAGAGTAAGGAGTTTGAAGGACATTGAAGGAGATGTAGAGGATGCACCATGTCTAATGGTCTACAAGTAAGTCAAATATTTATGCATCCCAGACAAAAGAAACACTTCAAGATTAGATTTAGAGTAACTTGCACAACCACACATGTAGTATATCTACTACACTGTCCATGTAGTTTCTTTTATGTAGGGAAGACTAGTGATGATCTAGGCACCCATCTATGCATCAGATGCCTTAAAAAGGTATTATTTAAACTAAGTGCATCTAATTATCAATCGGCTAGAATGCAAGTTTTGCGGAACGGCTTTTAACGCTGAGAAAATGGCCATTACACTGGAATCGCCAGGAACGCATATTACGAGTCGCAGCGGTATAGCTATACTGCAAGCATTTTAGCCTTTAATGCTACGTCCATTCTGCACTCAAAAAAATTACTTTTGAGTGTGCGATTTTTATAGTGCTGGTATTACAGGTTGTGCATTCAAGCTAAAAAGCTTGCATTATTGCCTATACCGATATGATCCATACCACCTTCTGAGACCAGTAGTTATGGATTTTGTGTAAATATTTCACAAAACCCATAACTAAACTGTTACAAAGTACACTATCATCCATAAAATACCTATTAACCCCTAAACTGCCACCATCCTGCATCGCAAATACTATATTACATCTTTTAACCCTTAATCTGCCACCTACCCACATTGCGACTATTATATAAAGTTATTAACCCCTAATCTGCCACCCACCCACATCACCAACACTATTTAAATATATTATCCCCTAAACCGCTCTCCCCGACATCGCCGCCACTAAATAAAGTTATTAACTCCTAATAGGCGTACTCCTAATAGGCGTGCTCCCCGACATTACTGATACCTAAATAAACCTTTTTACCCCTAAACTGCTGGCCCCCCACTTTGCAAAACCTTTTTACCCCTAAACTTAACACCCCCTAACTTTAAATTAAAATTACAATATCTATCTTAAAATAAATAAAAACTTACCTGTGAAATAAAAAAAGCCTAAATTTAAACTAAAAATTAACCTTACATTACTATTCTAATAAAATAAAAAAACAACTACCAATTAAAAAATCTAAATTACAAGTTTAAAAAAACCTAACACTACTAAAAAAATTTAAAAATATAAAATTACAAAAAATAATAAACACTAAATTAAAAAAAATAAAAAACATTAAGATTACAAAAAATAATAAACGAAATTATCAAAAATAAAAAAAAAATTACATCTAATCTAATAGCCCTATAAAAATAAAAAATACCCCGAAAAATAAAAACACCCCCTAACCTACAATAAACTACCAATAGCCCTTAAAAGGGCTTTTTGTAGGGCATTGCCCTAAGTTAAACAGCTCTTTTACCTGTAAAAAAATACAAAAAAATAACTTTGTAAAAAAATACAAAGTTTAATGCAAGGTACCCGTTTTAAAATGGCGTACCTTGCATTCCTATTGGCTGATTTGATTCTTCAAATTCAAATCAGCCAATAGGATGAGAGCATCTGAAATCTTAAGGCTGTTCAAAACATATTTTTTTATATACTGGTGTAAGTGTTAGGTATTTTTTTATTTTTTTGGGGTGTTTTTTTTTTTTTCAAATTAGGGCTTTGGGAAAAGTGTAAATGAGCTGAATGTCCTTTTAAGGGCAATGAAAAAGAGCTGAATGCCCTTTTAAAGGCAATGCCCGTACAAATTCCCCTTTAGGGGCAATCTGTGGCTTAGTTTTTTTTTTACAGCTAGGTTTTTATTTTGGGGGGTTGGTTGGGTGGTGGGTGTTACGGTTGCCTCCAGGCTGGCTGGAAGTTGGACCGTAGAAAAGGATGCTCCTAGCGCTCCCCAAAGGATCAGCAGCACCGTAGACACTATAACTACTGCGTAGCCACCATCAGTAATGCAGACTCTACGAATCACTGCTGCTGGGCTGGTATCTTGCCGTCTGCTCTGCACCCTGGACCTACGACCAGGCTCCAGTAGGTGAACCTCTTCCTTCTTTAGAGTGAAGCAGGATCAGGAACCTGAGCTCTTACAGGAGCTCAGTAGTTAAGGGAGTATATAAAGCATAGCAATCCCTGTAATGATTATAGCTGGCCCCTACAAACATGAGTCAAAGCTGCAAGTTAGAGGGACAGAATAGGTCTGATGTGCTGGAACACACAGCCTGGTTTTTATTGAGGTTACATGCAAAAAAGACACTCTCAGGGGGAGGCATAAAATCCCCAATCACACATTTGATGCATTTAGATAGAGAGGCAACGCCCTTTGACAGGCCACAACATTACTTCAGCAGATAACATTACACACAATAAAAAAAATGCAGTCCACCTTATCACTAGCAGTCTGATTAGACAATGGGAATGTTTTATCACTAAACTTAATTAGAGCTGATCCCAGCAAACTTGCATTTAGAAAGCTTCTTGAAGCTCAACAAAATTAACTCTTAATGGCACACAATGAAAACCAATGCCTCTGTAACAGTGATCCCCCTCTGTGGAACACTCTGCCTGTGTGGCACCTGGCTCAGCAAGTCCCATTCACTGAACCAAGTGGGAGAAAGCCAGGGACAAGCTATTTTACAGGTTTGGGGACATAGTCTTAAAGGGGCATTGTTCACCAAAGTCACAATATGTCCCCAGACGGTTCTTAAAGGGCCATACACACCCAATAAAAGTTAATATGTTCTCAGGGGCACAATCTTCCAGGGGCCATAGTCATGAGGAAGGAGGCTGGCAAATAGGCTTCTCCAAAATCCAGGGAAGCAGGGCAATTTTCCATTTAAAGGGCCAGTTACAAATAGCAGTTTGTAACATATCTCCCCTTTTGGAGGGAGACTAACCAGGCACCTGACCTTCTGTCGGTCAGTGCCTAAGTTAGTCTCGCAACCCACGCACAAATAAACATTAGCAGCAAAGTAGCCCCCCCACAATACGTAGTACTGGCCTGTAGGTTCCAGGTTGTAGGATGAAAGTGTAGCATCCTCGGCCTTCCTGGCGCAGCTGGGCAAATAGCTGATGGTACTTGGGGGGCAGAGGCCAGCGGCACTCTGCCCTATTGCCAGTGCTTCTGCTGGGGTGAGGGGTTTGCAGGCCAGTCCTGTAACAAGGGGGTCTGTAGGGCAGAGGCCAGCAGCGCTCTGTCCTGATGCCAGCTCTTCTGCTGGGGTGAGGGGTTTGCAGGCCAGCCCTGTAACAAGGGGGTCTGTAGGGCAGAGGCCAGCAGCGCTCTGTCCTAATGCCAGCTCTTCTGCTGGGGGCATTGGGGCATAGTCCTGCCCGGTGGCAAAGGGAACGTGGGGGTCAGTGGGGGTTAACATCTCCACTGTTAACCCTGGGCCCAAGTTAGGAGTTAGCTGGAGAATGGAGACTGGGCTCCCAATCCACTGCATCTCACTCTGCTGATGGGGGACAGGAGCAACTGTCTCTGCCCCCTGTGCTGTAAGTGCAGAGACCACGGTCCCATTTGCATGGTTGTGGGGCTTACTGTCTCCCCCTGGTGCGTTAAGCTGCCGCTGGGGAGAGGGGGTTACAAGCTCCTCTCCCATACATACTTCCAGCCACTGGGGAATGGAGTCTGGGCTCCCAATTCCCTGCATATTCCTCTGCTGATGGGGGACAGGACCAACTGTCTCTGCCCCCTGTAACTCAGCCTGCCACTGGGGAATGGAGTCTGGGCTCCCAATTCCCTGCATATTCCTCTGCTGCTGGGGGACAGGACCAACTGTCTCTGCCCCCTGTAACTCAGCCTGCCGCTGGGGAATGGAGTCTGGGCTCCCAATTCCCTGCAATTCACTCTGCTGCTGGGGGACAGGACCAACTGTCTCTGCCCCCTGTAACTCAGCCTGCCGCTGGGGAATGGAGTCTGGGCTCCCAATTCCCTGCAATTCACTCTGCTGCTGGGGGACAGGAGCAACTGTCTCTGCCCCCTGTGCTGTAAGTGCAGAGACCACGGTCCCATCTGCACGGTTGTGGGGCTTACTGTCTCCCCCTGGTGCGTTAAGCTGCCGCTGGGGAGAGGGGGTAACAAGCTCCTCTCCCATACATACTTCCAGCCGCTGGGGAATGGAGTCTGGGCTCACAATTCCCTGCATATTCCTCTGCTGCTGGGGGACAGGACCAACTGTCTCTGCCCCCTGTAACTCAGCCTGCCGCTGGGGAATGGAGTCTGGGCTCCCAATTCCCTGCATATTCCTCTGCTGCTGGGGGACAGGACCAACTGTCTCTGCCCCCTGTAACTCAGCCTGCCGCTGGGGAATGGAGTCTGGGCTCCCAATTCCCTGCAATTCACTCTGCTGCTGGGGGACAGGACCAACTGTCTCTGCCCCCTGTAACTCAGCCTGCCGCTGGGGAATGGAGTCTGGGCTCCCAATTCCCTGCAATTCACTCTGCTGCTGGGGGACAGGACCAACTGTCTCTGCCCCCTGTAACTCAGCCTGCCGCTGGGGAATGGAGTCTGGGCTCCCAATTCCCTGCATATTCCTCTGCTGCTGGGGGACAGGACCAACTGACTCTGCCCACTGTAACTCATTTTCTCGCTGGAGAGCAGGTGTCCATACCCCCAAACTCCACAGTTGGCGCTCAAAGGCTCGTGCCGCTTCGTTCTCAGTAGCCAATTTTCGGATGATTCGACTGACTACCTCCTGCGCAGGGTCTGGACCATATCGGACTAGCCGCCTCTTTACCTCTGGAACAAAATCAGCGCCCTCATAGCGACGGATCAGGTTGAGGTGCTCTTCACAGGGTTCTGACCAGTGTCTTGTCAGCTCCATGCTGCTGTAGGTAGGGACGCTGCGCAGTGGCTAGCGTTGCCCTCAATAACTCTCCTACGATACCAGTGCTGTTGTGGTGCTGCTCCTTGTGCTAGGACGCTATCCCACCGCTGCCGCCAAATGTTACGGTTGCCTCCAGGCTGGCTGGAAGTTGGACCGTAGAAAAGGATGCTCCTAGCGCTCCCCAAAGGATCAGCAGCACCGTAGACACTATAACTACTGCGTAGCCACCATTAGTAATGCAGACTCTACGAACCACCGCTGCTGGGCTGGTATCTCGCTGTCTGCTCTGCGCCCTGGACCTACGACCAGGCTCCAGTAGGTGAACCTCTTCCTTCTTTAGAGCGAAGCAGGATCAGGAACAAGAGCTCCTACAGGAGCTCAGTAGCTAAGGGAGTATATAGAGCATAGCAATCCCTGTAGTGATTTTAGCTGGCCCCTACAAACATGAGTCAAAGCTGCAAGTTAGAGGGACAGAATAGGTCTGATGTGCTGGAACACACAGCCTGGTTTTTATTGAGAGGTTACATGCAAAAAAGACACTCTCAGGGGGAGGCATACAATCCCCAATCACGCATTTGATGCATTTAGATAGAGAGGCAACGCCCTTTGACAGGCCACAACATTACTTCAGCAGATAACATTACACACAATAAAAAAATGCAGTCCACCTTATCACTAGCAGTCTGATTAGACAATGGGAATGTTTTATCACTAAACTTAATTAGAGCTGATCCCAGCAAACTTGCATTTAGAAAGCTTCTTGAAGCTCAACAAAATTAACTCTTAATGGCACACAATGAAAACCAATGCCTCTGTAACAGTGCTCCCCCTCTGTGGAACACTCTGCCTGTGTGGCACCTGGCTCAGCAAGTCCCATTCACTGAACCAAGTGGGAGAAAGCCAGGGACAAGCTATTTTACAGGTCTGGGGCATAGTCTTAAAGGGGCATTGTTCACCAAAGTCACAATATGTCCCCAGACGGTTCTTAAAGGGCCATACACACCCAATAAAAGTTAATATGTTCTCAGGGGCACAATCTTCCAGGGGCCATAGTCATGAGGAAGGAGGCTGGCAAATAGGCTTCTCCAAAATCCAGGGAAGCAGGGCAATTTTCCATTTAAAGGGCCAGTTACAAATAGCAGTTTGTAACAGTGGGCTTTACTGTTGGGGGGACTTTTTATTTTTTAAAGGGCTATTGGTAGTTTATTGTAGGTTAGGGGGTGTTTTTATTTGGGGGGCTTTTTATTTTTATAGGGCTATTAGATTAGGTGTAATTGTTTTTATTTTTGATAATTTCATTTATTATTTTTTGTAATCTTAGTGTTTTTATTTTTCATAATTTAGTGTTTATTATTTTTTATAATTTTAGATTTTTAAATTTTTTTGTAGTGTAGGGTTTTTTAAATTTGTAATTTAGATTTTTTAATTGGTAGTTTTTTTATTGTATTAGAATAGTAATGTTAGGTTATTTATAGTTTAAACTTATTTATTTTTTATTTCACAGGTAAGTTTTTATTTATTTTGAGATAGTTATAGTGTAATTTTAATTTAAAGTTAGGGGGTGTTAGGTTTAGAGGTTAATAGTGCGAAGGATTAGGGGTTTATAGCTTTTATTAGTGTCGGCAATGTCAGGGAGCGGCGGATTAGGGGTTAATAGCTTTTATTTAGGTCTCAGCGATGTTGGGGAGTGGCGGATTACAGGTTAATAACTTTATTTAGTATTGGCAATGTCCGGTGGTGGCGGATTAGGGGTTAATAACTTTATTTAGTGGTGACAATGTCGAGGAGCGGAGGATTAGGCGTTAATAGCTTTTATTAGTGGTGGTGATGTCGGGGAGCGGAGTCTTAGGGGTTAATATCTTTTATTAGTGTCGGCGATGTCGGGGGCGGTGGATTAGGGGTGTTTAGACTAGGGGTTTATGTAAGAGTGTTAGGTTTATATGTAACTTTCTTTACCCCATAGACATCAATGGGGTTGTGTTGCAGAGATCTCCATACAGCACTTCAGGTGTTAGTTTTATTTCTAGCACTTTCTCCCCATTGATGTCTATGGGGGAAAAGTGTGCACGAGCACGTCAAATCAGCCCTTGGCTTTTATGCGGTATTGAGCTTAATGCACCATAATGCACAGTACAAGGAGGCTTTTCAGTAACTCGCAATGGCAGCACTATGGAGAGTGAAATAACGCCATTTTTTTGTCGTTATTTTTGCACCCTGTTTAGCCCAAAACTTGTAATCTAGGTGAATGTGAGTACAGAAACAATAACAAATGCAATAACTTTCCTTGAATATGAAGATGCTGCCAGCCCCGGTTACTCCTCCAACATCTGTATAGAACTGTTCTTTATAATGGCGGAGCATAAGGAGCCTTTAAAGCCTTTTCTTCCCACCTCTGGTCTCAGAAGAGAAGGTCAACAGAAGTGCAATATTGCTTTAACAAATAAGCTGCACTGAAAGGAACATATTCATGGGGATATGTGAAACATTTGAAAATTTTATTAAAAACCACTGGAATCTTCAATAACAATCAAATTTCAGCTTTAATAAAATTGATTTAAAAAACTCAATGTTTAAGTTTTTGTTATATTCAAAAAACATGGCTGGAGACTCAAAAACCTAGATGCTATAAATGTAGTGGATGCACAATGTGTAACGTCTACAAATAAGTCAAACATTAATGCATGCCAGACAAAAGAAATGCTAAAAGATTAGTAACTTGCATGACCACACATGTAGTATATCTACTACACTGTCCATGTAATTTATTCAATGTAGGGAAGAATAGTAATGATCTACACATCCAGATGAACAACCACAGGAGTTCCATCCGGGTGGCGAAATGTAATAGATCTTCAGAGCAATCAATTGCAAGACAGTTTCTACAGGCATGCCGCAATGTATCCGATCTTCTGTATATGATAATTGACCACATCCCTCCCTTTAAAAGAGGAGGGGACATGGATAACTTGTTACTACAAAGAGAAGCCAAATAGTCATACATATTAGAGACTATGTCCCAAAAGGGACTTAACACAAAATTAACCCCTTAACCCAATGTGACGTATATATACGCTGTGCGGTACTTTGCTTATCGTACTTCACGACGTATATATATGTCTGAGCTGCAGAAAGCTCCAGCAGTCTCTGCTGTTAAGCAATAGACACAATAAACAAGGGCATATGGGACTAGTAACTGTCACACTGTTGGTTAACAAGCTAAGAGTTTGTGACTGCCTCTCAGGGTAATCTTCTGATCCCAAGTTTAGTGTTGAGTGATACAACAATGTCCTGCCTCCTTGTGATTTAGTTTTCTATAATAATCTGATGTAGATTTCACCAGTAACTTAGGCTTTTTCAAGGCTGTTCTCCATCTACCGCTCTTATTTAAAAGGCCAAATCTTTCCTTATTGGGCACTCTGTTGGTTCCTTAATTATTTTCACTAGATTTGCACCCAGCTATGTATGTATATATATATATATATATATATATATATATACAGTATCTCACAAAAGTGAGTACACCCCTCACATTTTTGTAAATATTTTATTATATCTTTTCATGTGACAACACTGAAGAAATAACACTTTGCTACAATGTAAAGTAGTGAGTGTACAGCCTGTATAACAGTGTAAATTTGCTGTCCCCTCAAAATAACTCAACCCCTAAGTGAAAATGTCCAAATTGGGCCCAATTAGCCATTTTCCCTCCCCGGTGTCATGTGACTCGTTAGTGTTACAAGGTCTCAGGTGTGAAAGGCAGAGCAGGTGTGTTAAATTTGGTGTTATTGCTCTTACACTCTCTCATACTGGTCACTGGAAGTTCAACATGGCACCTCATGGCAAAGAACTCTCTGAGGATCTGAAAAAAAGAATTGTTGCTCTACATAAAGATGGCCTAGGCTATAAAAAGATTGCCAAGCTCCTGAAACTGAGCTACAGCATGGTGGGCAAGACCATGCAGTGGTTTCACAGGACAGGTTCCACTCAGAACAGGCCTCACCATGGTCGACCAGAGATTTTGAGTGCTCATGCTCAGCGTCATATCAGGATGTTGTCTTTGGGAAATAGACGTATGAGTGCTTCCAGCATTGCTGCAGAGGTTGAAGGGGTGGGGGGTCAGCATGTCAGTGCTCAGACCATACGCCACACACTGCATCAAATTAGTCTGCATGGCTGTCGTCCCAGAAGGAAGCCTCTTCTAAAGATGATGCACAAGAAAGCCTGCAAACAGCTGAAGACAAGCAGACTAAGGACATGGATTACTGGAACCATGTCCTGTGGTCCAATGAGACCAAGATAAAATTATTTGGTTCAGATGGTGTCAAGCATGTGTTGCAGCAACCATGTGAGGAGTACAAAGACAAGTCTGTCTTGCCTACAGTCAAACATGGTGGTGGGAGTGTCATGGTCTATGCCTGCATAAGTGCTGCCAGCACTGGGGAGCTACAGTTCATTGAGGGAACCATGAATGCCAACATGTACTGTGATATAATGAAGCAGAGCATGATCCCCACCCTTTGGAGACTGGGCCGCAGGGCAGTATTTCAACATGGTAAAGCTGAGGGTAAAGGTGATGAACTGGCCAAGCATATCTCCAGTCCTAAACCCTATTGAGCATCTGTGGGGCATCCTCAAATGGAAGGTGGGGAGCTCAAGGTCTCTAACATCCACCAGCTCCGTGATTTCATCATGGAGGAGTGGAAGATTACTCCAGTGGCAATCTGTGAAACTCTGGTGAACTCCATGCCCATGAGGGTTAAACCAGTGCTGGATAATAATGGTGACCACACAAAATATTGACACTTTGAGCCCAGTTTGGACATTTCCACTTAGGGATGTACTCACTTTTGTTGTCAACGGTTTAGACATTAATAGCTGTGTGTTGAGTTATTTTGAGGGGACTACAAATTTACACTTTTATACAGGCTGTACACTCACTACTTTACATTGTAGCAAAGTGTCATTTCTTCAGTGTTGTCACATGAAAAGATATAATGAAATATTTACAAAAATGTGGAGGGTGTACTCACTTTTGTGAGATACTGTGTGTATATATATATATATATATATATATATATATAGAAATTATTTCTTTAAAAATGGCAGGTTGCTGTCTTTATGTTCCCAGTTTTAATATAAATTTCTAGGTCTAAGAAATGCAATCACAATTCAATTGTATCTGCCAATCATTTATATTTAAAGTATTCATACATTGTTTTAAATCCTCTTTAGAAACAAACCATCTATATAGCTGTAATAGGACACTAGATTTGCTATTTTATATATATATATATATATATATATATATATATATATATATATATATATATATATATATATATATATATATATATATATATATATATATATATATATATATATATAAATACACACAACCCTCAGTTTCTAAGCTATGTCACTTTGTGCATTTTTTTATTTGAATTGATTCTTCCCCAGTATTCCCAGCTTTTTTCCTCCTTTAAAACATGCCTCTTCGGAGAAGCATTCCATCTATCCTTGTAAAATGTATAACCCATCTAAGGACAACTATCTTACCCTATTTACTATTGAATTGGTTATTAATTATGTTAAAACAATGTTATAAAATATCTAAATGCATTCATCTTGTAATTGTATTGTAATTTAAAACTGTCTTCTCAGTTTTAAAAATGTAATTAAAGAAAGTGAAATTGCCTGAGTATATGTATCTTGTTAGATATCTGAATAGTTATTGGAGTATTTAATAATTGAATAAAGAAGCTTTCAAAAGGTTTGATATGCTTATAAATAAAAAATGAAACATTTACTGTCCTTCCAAATTGTATTTCATTTTTTGGGGGTGAATCACAATTAGTCCCTGACAATATAGCATTGAACAATAACATCTAATGAGTGCTCAAAAATGGCTTAGTATATTCATTGCACAGACTCAGAAGGTATATTAAAAATATTATCAACAGGATATAACTAAGATTTATGGTTCTATTTATGATTCAACTACCAATTCAGCTTCATATTTCTTGCAGTGCAGACACTTACACAATCCTATGCAGTTGGTGGATGCTGCATTATTGGTGGAAAGCAGGTTTGCAGCTTGAGAACCTTGTCCAACCTTCTGAAATGGAGCCCTTAGTATGATAAATAGATATCACCCAAAGTTATTTCCCTTATTTGTAATAGTGCTTTATTATATGTAGCTAAATATATTATTTCCATAGTAGGACTAGTCAGCACCCTGTAAGACTTCTAAAAAATATCATGTCAAGTGAAGCAAGTTTGAATTTTCGATTTCAGATAACTGTAATTTCTAAAATTATAACAGTTACATTTGGGCCTATTCCCAGATCATCGTGACATTTACTTTAATTTTCTGATGATATCAAATTAAAAGTTATGAAGACCCAGTATTAAAAAAAATGACTATGCATGCATTGCGAATTGGACATTTCTTTCTGTAATTTTCTACTATGCATGTGTAATCAACCTCAATCTAATATGACTTAGAAGAGTTATGTCGCTAGACTTACTATGTGACTACTCTACCCTAAAGAAATTAATCTCCCTGCCAAAATTCACAAACCTTGGTCCAGTAATTTTGCATGTAGCTTTGGCTGAATAGTACTCTCTCTTCAAACCTAGAACATGTTTTTTTAAATCTAAATAATTTAACATATTGAATAGTTTTTCCAGGTTGAAAGTGATTGCCAGATGGAGGTAAGCTGCAAAAAGTGGCTACATGCATTTTGCCATTTAGCAGATATAAGCATTTTATCAACAGATTTCAATATAGTATGCTCATTCAACTTGAAACTGTTGCTACACTACCATACAGCATAATGCAGCACTTCTAAACACTTGTTTCCTTTTTAAGAAAAAGAGATGTTTACATAGTGTAGGCAGAAGCATGTAATTATTTCTATATCAAGCTGATAATGTTAACTAAAAAAAAATATTGAGAGCCAGCAGTGAGGAAATATGAAAGTCAGAGAGACCTAGAAATTGCTCATTACCATATAATCTTAAGAAATGCAATTATTTAGATGTATAACTTTAATAGTATTGGAGGCAGTTCCTGTTTAGTTTTATGCATTTGTAATGAAAACAAATTTATGGTAAATTGCTTCCAAGGATGTCATCATACCCAAATTGTATAATATTACATAGGGCCTGTTTATATTGTAGGGAGGAAGCAAACCCCTTTGCATGAATAACATATCTGCAGTGGTTCAAAAGAAAACATAAGTGTTCAGACAGAGCATGCCATTTTTAGAGACTTTCCAATTTACTGCTGTTTTCAAATTTACTCCATTCCTTTGTGTAAATACATACCAAGGTGACTCAAGAGCAGATGTGCATTCTTTGGAGTTTGCTGGTGTTTGGTGGATACACACATATACCTCTTTTTATTGACTCACCTGAACCCCAATTTTTTTCTTTAATCGTTCAGATAGAGCATGCAGTTTCAAGCAACTTTCTAATTTACTCCTACTATCAATATGTATTTGTTCTCTTGCTATCTTTATTTAAAAAGTAGGAATGTAAAGCTTAGTAGCCAGCCCATTTTAGGTTCAGCACCATGGATAGCGCTTGCTTATTGGTGGATACAGTTAACAAACCAATTAGCAAGCATAACCCCGGTTCTCAACCAAAAATGGTCCGGCTCTTAAACTTTACATTCCTGCTTTTTAAATAATGATAGCAAGAGAATGAAGAAAAATTGACAATAGGAGTAAATTAGAAAGTTGCTTAAAATTGCATGTTCTATCTGAATCATTAAAGAAAAAAGTTGGGTTTAGTGTCCCTTTAAGTCGCAGTATTGAATGGCTGCTGTGGAGCTGGCTTTAACTATATGTTTCACCCCATTTCAAATAGCCAAATACACCATTTTGTTCAAGCAACCGTGCACTAATACAATTCTCTAACACAATACAGAATTTAGTTTTTTTTGTACTTTAATAATCCCAGGAATGCTGTACTCCAAAAGTATCTATATAAAACAGAGAAGCATCTGAACATACTACTTTTTTTGTTGTTGTAATTTTCAATTTAAAATCATACTAATACAGCTGTATGCACTTCCTAATAATGCTCATTGGTTGATAGCCATGTTCTACTAATGCTCATTGGCTGAAAGGTACTTACTGCTAATGATCTTTAGTTGATAGCTATTTTCTGCCTAATGTTCATTGGGCAGTAGTAGGCAGTTCCTACAAAATAATGATCATTAGAAGAAAGTGCACAGCTATGTTGCTCTAACTTCATTTTATTCAGGTAATAAAAATGTCAAGATGTTTAAATTCTGCTTTTTATATGGATAATAGAACATTTTTAGTACAACTCCCCTTTAAGCATTAATAGCAGTGCTTCATCATGAGATTTATCAAGCTAAACATTCATTACGTGCACTAGTACCTTAATAAAAATATGTTTAAGCATATTTATAATGAGCAAGGTGACCTAGGGAATATAGATATGGAAACTGATATAAAATGTAATGTACCTGGGTAAACAGAAATTACTTGTCAATTATTTAATACATTCCTGTCAAGCATTAACTATGTGATTTAACAAATTAATTTATTGACATAATAATTCCCATAAAGTCTGTTGATTAGTGGTTTATTGAATACAAAAAAGGGCAGCAATAATTTTTTTTTTTTTTAGTATTTTTTTTATTGAGGTTGTGAAAAATGTTACAAGAGATTCACACATAATCAAAATTAACATTGTTATAAGACATACATTCTTAACATATAGACACAGTGAAAAGGCAGAGCGTTAAGAACTCTAGACATGAATTCTGTAAGTCTCTGAAGAAACACTATGCCTGTAGAGTATATAGCTTAGTCTATTATTCCACCTGTCTGTAAGAGGATAAAGAAATCTACAATATGGAGCTAGTAAGTGGGAGTGGTAGTCTAAAATAAATTGAACTAGTATGCCCGTTGGAATTTCTTATAGGGTTTAATGGAACCTCAGTTTTGTGTCATATGAGGAAGAAAGATGGTCCCCCCATTGCTAGGTTATCCGTTCTAAAAGGATTGGGGCAAGGGGGGGTGGCTTTTTAGTTTTTGTGGAAGGGAAATTCAGCGGGCAAAAGCCGCTCTAGCTGAGATAGGGGAGGGAATGGGGGGGGCGGAGCTAGTTAGGATTCCAGACTGGTAAAGACTTTTGGACCTCTAAACTTTTGAGTACAAAGCAGGTAAGTATATCTCCTATCAATACTGTATATAGAGGGGGAAAACTGAGATATGTTTTGATCTCTTTCACAATGTACGATATATAACAGCAGTATGCAATGAACTGAAGCATAGCCTGGAACAATAAATGATCAGTTGGAAACAGGTGCATAAACATATGAGGAGGATTGAAGATGTACATCCTAGCTCTGAGGTAGTCGTGCTATAAAGCCTCTAAATGGGAAAAACAATGTAGAGGATCAAAAAACATCTTTGTGGTGTCTGAGAAACCTGACCTGGCGGATCAGTTCATGGTATCTTATGGAGTTAGGCCAGACAGTGGAAATTGTCACATTTAATTGTTATATATAAGAATATAAGAGAGTTCCCATTATCTCAAATAAAACCATAATGAGCCCAATACCAACCAAACATGTCCTTCCTACAACCATAAGCCGAGAAGGTCAGATAAGGAATTTCAGACTACAAACCTTTAATAGAAAAGAGAGGATTGTAGGTATATAGGAGACTCAGGAAATATGTAAGGTACTGTGGGCAAGGAAGAGTAGTCGTTCCACAGCATTGTAGTAGTTGAACTAGATAATAAATCTGTTTCAACTATATGCAGGGTAGGGTCATTAAGATGTTTCCGATTTTGCTTCATCTTATATATTAAACCTAAAAATTAAGATCTGCATGAAAAATGTACTTATGCACAGTGACTTAAAATAAATTAGTTACGTCTTTGTATCACTCATGATATAGGGCTACTTGTGGGCTGAGGGAAATTAGGCATACACCAAGTGAATTTATGTGTGGGCGATATATAATATGGTGTATCTGCTTGCTTTACTTCAAATGTGGTATTAGGCTATATACATAGTCTATATTTTGAAGGAGGTCTGTGTGAATAAAAGTTAACAGCTAGTGAACTACTACTGTGAGATAGGTACATAATAGGGCTATAACAATTGACCAACTATTTCAAAGATTGCTGGGTATAAGGAGGTTGCCATACTAAGGTGGGTAAGGGAAGTCATTTATGAGAGCACTTACTAATTAGTGCAACAGAGATTGCGACGTAAATAGAAAGTAACTCTACGTGATCATTCAATAAGGTGCTATAAAGATATTGTTGGTACCCTTTAGTACTATACATCTCCCGAAGGTCTATATTATATAGGGGGTAGGGTCACTGAAACGTACAGATCTGGGAGCCCCTAATTATCGTGTGATAATTGAACATTGGCTATAGAAATGTGATTCATATCTATGAGCTATACTGATGATTCAAGTTGCATCTAATCATTCTAAACTCCATTTGTTCCTTAGTAACATGGAAACTGACAGCTATAGTACACTGGAGCGCTTAGTACAAAGATCATACGGCTGCAGCCTTAATAGTATACACATTCAATATGTCATTAACTATGGTAGTCAATACAAGCGCATATATGAGGGGACATAATCAGAGTTATAAGCAGTCATAACTATACAATTTAGGGAGAGCAAAGTGCTGCAATTACAACCCTATCTACATTTTGTATTAGTAGTCCTCACTGTATATTTGGCAACTTTTACATAACCTAACATTTTATAATCCCTTACAATATTCTAACAGACAAATAGTTAATCATTTAAAAGTGGTATAACAGAATCACCAAACTGTTTGAAACTTGATTATGAACCAAATGAGTAAGAGCTTTTATGGGAACTTTTAAGGGACCTAGCAGAACAGCTTATCAGACATTAAAGTCAACATTCAAAAAGGGAGAGTGAAGGATAGTCTCAGCATTTGGTCCACTTTTAGAGATGGTATGTCACTAGGAATATTACCTGATGCCAATCTTACGGCATAACATGATCAGAATGGCTCCGGAAACTCTCACCCCCAAGATAAGTAATTGATCCCGTCTTCTTGGGACCGCAGAGGATCACATCTACAGTGCATCTGTCAGGAGGCTCAGAACACTCCATATCCGCACCGACACTGACTGAACCTCATATGGCAGCAGGACAAGCATAGTTGGGTCCGTGGGAGTCAGGGCTGAACACCTGAGGCGAGTTAGGCTCGATCCTGTGTCTGCGGTCCATGTGGTGTCTCCACTGACCCAAACATCTGAGTAGGAGCCAGAGATCATGGAAGCTATATCCAATGGTGCATTAGCTTTAGAATTCAGTTCACTTTTAGTCTGAGCCTGGTGTCCCCCAGCGATCGACTGCATCGCTGGGAGACCACAGAGTCTATCGAACAACCACCGTTGGCACTTGACACTGATATGACTCCTGCGCACTTCACTTCTCCACTAGGTTTTGCAAAGCAGCACTGACTCGTTGCTCATCTGTGAGAGTTAGTTCCTCCAGATCTCTCACTGGGAGCTTATCTCTTGTAATTGCATCTCGCAATCTGAAGGAGGCTTGTGCTAATAGATAATCCGTGTCTCCTACGTATGTAGGACTCCGCTTATCGTTGAGGATTTTCTCAAGAGAATCAAACTGTCTCTCCATCTTGTTGGCTAGTAGTCGTAGCAAGGCCTCCACGGTGGTTTCCATCATGGGGTATGGTTAAATACACTGGTTGCTAGATAAATGCTTCACTCACTTGCAAAACTCAGAATTCCAGCCTGTATAATCATTTTTAGTGTAGAATTCTTCACCCGGTATACTTGGGGGCTGGAGGGAGGGTGCTAGGTGGGTAGAGTAAAACTGCTGTCACCTTCAAGCTCGATCCATCTGGTTAGGATTCTGAGCTCCACGCGGTCTGCAAAATGACCGCTCCTCAGACGGGCAGTGTGTGAGTTGTAGATGATAAAAGAATGTTCCGTACAGGCACTTTAGATCCTCTCTTCTCCACCGAGTCATATAGCACTGATCTCCAGATCATTAGTCACCATTTTGTGATATATTGGGCAATACTGAGCGGTCTAGGTAATAATTAAAGATATTATATGAGCAGAGCTCTCTCAGTGTGTGACCGCTCAGACGCTCGGCTTGCTACGCCTCCCTCAAAAATGTATTTAAAGGGACAGTCTACTCCAGAATTTATATAGTCTAAAAAGATAGATAACCCCTTTATTACCCATTACCCTGTTTTGCATAACCAACACGATTATATTAAAATACTTTTTACCTCTGTGATTACCTTGCATCTAAGCCCCTGCAGACTGCCCCTTAATTCAGTTCTTTTGACAGACTTGCATTTTAGCCAATCAGTGGTGACTCATAAGTAACTCCATGGGAGTGAGCACAATGGTATTTATATGGCACACATGAACTAGCACTGTATAACTGTGAAAATATAATAAAATGCACTATGATAAGAGGTGACCTTCAAGGGCTTAGGAATAAGTTTATGAGCTTTCAACAAAGAATTCCAAGAAAACAAAGCAAATTTGATCATAAAAGTAAATTGGAAAATTGTTTAAAACTACATATACTATCTGGATCATGAAAGTTTAATTTTGACTAGATTGTACATTTAAAAGCAATGGTCATTCATGCACTACACTGCTATTTTTAGTTAATAATTTTTTAAAGGCATGTGAAATATAAGTTATTTTGTATAACTTTCTTCTAGAAATAATTCTGTGTAAAACAATCATAGAAGATAAAATACCTATTTCAAAGAGTCATATCCCTGCATGAATGAATACTCAAATTTAAACTCCTGGAAACCATAGACATATTTGATAATGTAATCTCCTTCACACAAATGAAAACCTCTTCTAACATTTTTAAGGTAGAGTAAAAATGTGACTATGTGAATATTGAGCTATTTTATTGCAGGCTGTGAGAAGAATTCTAAGCTCTTTTTTTCCGGTAAACAACATAGGCATTATAAAATATTGCTGCTCATTATGGCTGTAACATTGCAAACAATTGCTTGTTGTTGGATATGCATTCTGCTTTAGAATTTAAAGATACATCACATTCAGAAATGATATCATTTTTTAAAATGGTATTTTTCTATTCAATATGATTTTTTTTTTGTTAGGGGATCAATAGGTGATCACTGATATATACATAAATACCAGTAAATCCAATGCTGTAGTTGCATATATTCTTTATAAAACAACAAGATGTGCCCTTAATCATGTTATAAACATTGGCATTTGTTTAAACTGTATTCTACTTGGAAAAGAGACATTCTAGTGTAAAAACTAAACAATCTTTTTCATTGGAACTTTTTATTTTAAAACCTTTTCTTTTCACAGTGTTTTTAACTCCTTCAAAAGGTATAAACACACAGGGCTAAATTCAGGGTGGGCTCCAGAACAAATGAAGTGGGGGGAGCATTTTTTTTCACGAGGGGTCATGCATTTACAAAGCATGTATGAGAGTCAAAATAAGAGCAGACCTACATATTCTGCAGGAAAGTGTAGCTTCTGGCTGGTTTATACCCCACTATTAACATTTAGAGAATATGTGCTAAATCACTATGTAAAATGAAGTCTAAATCCTATGCAGTGCACTAAAACAGAGCCATTAAACTTGAGACCCCCAGTGCTCCTTAAAAACAATTCACCCTTCAAAGTCTACTCACCTCATATGTATGGAGAGACCGCCGACCCAGAACATCAGGCCGCACTCTCGAAAGACCACTTTTGCAGGGAGGCCTTGCTCTCCCAAATATGATCTCATATTACAATGCTGCAAGACTCTCACACATTCTCCGCTGGAACAATCCTGAGAGACGTCTTAGCTGGTATTCTCTAGAGGCCTCCCTCTTGCCTCCAGGTATAAGCCTACCAGACATAATTTGGATTCCCCCCCACCATAGACGTGACGTTGACAAACTACTCCCTACTTTTAGACATGCACTTCGATTCTGGGACCAGATAAGACACCACCCAGACATATCCCCTCACCCCTCCCCCGCCATGACGATCCCTGCTGTTCTTCTTTGTCTCCCAGACTCCCACTTTGATCTATGGCCGCAGGCGCACACACTACAAATTTCCGACCTCTATGAAGTGGACAAGTGGCTCTCGCACTCAGCAATGTGCGCTAAACTCCGCCTCCCTCCTAAATTACATTTCGAGGGATTTCACCTGAGCACTCGTCTGCGCACATGGGGTTATCCCAAACAAGCACTACGCCCATTGACTGTCTGGGAGAGAGCATGGCGGGGAGCTCACGCCCTCCGACACCTGCTATCCCTTCATTATAATATACTTATTAATCCGACTCCCTCTCATAAAATCTCGCAACACCTGGCTTGGGAAAGAGAAATCAGTCTCACTCTCACCCTAGAGGATTGGCACGCCACAATCAAAATAACCAAAAAGATCCTCCATTGTGCCAGATTGTGGGAACTACACTATAAGATCTTGGTTCACTGGCACCTAGTGCCAACTATTCTGCGCAAGATTTATCACTCACAATCCCCGGAGTGTTGGAGAGTATGTGGGATGCTTGGTGCCCAGCTCCACATATGGTGGACATGCCCAGTAATTCAGCCCATGTGGAGAGGAGTATTTGCACTTCTTCTGACACTTGGTCTTGTCCCCCCATTCACCCCTGAAGTCACCCTCTTACACATGCAGATGCCCAACCTCACCCCCTCTTGAGAAGCACTCACGATATATGTCCTCATGGCCACTAAGTTGACCCTGGCAAGGGCTTGGAGAGAGAAGAAACCTCCGACTCTTTCCCAGATAATCGCATGTACGCATTACATCGGCCAAATGGAACAATACTCATATAGAGTGCTTGACAACACTAATGCTTTCCATGACATTTGGCTGCCATGGATCACAAAGTTCCCCAACTGGTCCTCAAGCTCTCAGACCCCACCTTAGAACTATCAATCATTATACAATTCCCCCTCCCACTCCCCTTTCTCCCTTTTTTTTTTCTCTTCTTCTTCTCCGTCTCCTCTCCCTCCTTCTTTCAGGTCCACCTTTTCTGAATATCAGTATCCCATATTTGAACGAAATTGAGTACCATCTTCATCTAAACTCACTGACCCAATATCAATACCAAAATCCACGTATATAACACTTTACTTCCAGAAAAGAGACTCACTAAATCAATAGACCTGCTGACACTCTTATTTTCACATCTTATTGTATATCCCAGTATAAAAGTGTTTAATTTCACATATTTTGTTTTATTTCTCATTGACATATTTATGTGCCTTCAATTTTGTAACTGCAGGCAATATCATTGTTCAATAAGCTGTCTCAATAAAAAAATTTATTTAAAAAAAAAACAAAACAAAAACAATTCACCCCTTAATCAGTTCCAAAACCCTTAAACTCATTCTCAAATCTCAATCATGTCCCCTAACAGCCATGCACCCCAAACCCCCCAATGCAATTAACCCCTTTGTTTGCAATAGCAGTGAGGATACTAGGTTTTCAGGTACTGGTCATTTTGTAGATTAGATTTAGCTATACCTGTTCCGCAATAACAAATGGATATCAGGCTACTTAAAGGGACAGTCAAGTATAAATTAAACTTTCATTATTCAGATAGGACTTTTAATTTAAATCCTTTGAGGGCTGCCTCTTATTGCATGCTTTTTAAATCTCTTTTCAACACAAAGAGACAGAAAGTATGCGTGGGCCATATAGATAACACTGTGTTCAGGCACAGGGGGTTATTTAAGATTTAGCACAAAACAATGCTAAATTTAATACAATAGATAATAAACAGTCACAGTCATGTGATCAGGGGGCTGAAAGAAGGTTCCTAGATACAAGGCAATCACAGAGGTAAAAAGTATATTAATATAACTGTGTTGGTTATGCAAAACTGGGGAATAGGTAATAAATGGATTATCTGGGGGGGCGGAGCTAGCCTGAGCTGTGAGCGGTCGCATGTTTACAGAGCTCCTGCATACTTATTCTCAAAAACGGATTAAAAGTCACTTTTTTCCCAAACCTTTCTACATTTTATTGGCTCATTGACACTGCAGAGCCGCGGGAAGCCGGTCTCAACAACAACTCAAAGACCTAACATCAGCTTTCCAGACTGAGAATCTCAGCACAGGAGAAGCGGGAGCAGAGCATACTATCACCTTAACCCACGAACTCCCCTGGGCTGGGTACGGAACACCGGATAAGCAGGCGACCAGAATCGGAGACATAGGGTGAGCTGCAGAAGTCCCTTATTCTGTCTTTCTCTCCTAAAACATCTATAAGCCACACTTAGCTACCGATACCAAAAGGCACGAAAACACGCCATTGCCTGGTGACGTCATCTGGCGTCTGCGGTGAAGAAGGTGCCCCCTGTCCTGAATCTGAGACACAGTGACCCGACAAGCTACGAGACAGGGTGAGACACTTTCTACATATTATTACATGACCAGGCCGGGGGTGTGCACCTAATCCCCCCAAAGGCATAATTCAAAACCAACACTTGGATGGCAAAGTGCCCGAGAAGTGCATGCAGTCAAGGCCCACCAGTCTGTTCCTGAGGGTCGGGGCTCCGCTCCGGAACATTGTAAGCGCAAATCATTAGCTGAAGACACTGACTTTGCTTTGACTGCTGGCACTGAATAACTACTCACAACTAAGCGCAGGTCATAACGCAAACATTATACACCTAATCAGGCCTGGTTCTTTTATGTTGCGGTACGGCTGACACAATAACCAGTAGATAAACCTTTAGTGCCTCATTGCCCATATCTACCAACTTGACCGGCTGTGCAGCCTTGACCTATGATCTGCTGGAGTCTCTGTAGCGGGACATTTAAAGGCTAATATCTCCTTGCACCCTATACCAGTTGCAACGTCCCCTTAACAGAAGAGAACTTTTTATTACTTTATGCTCCCCAAACTATACTGATGCCAATTAGTTCTTGGCCTTAATAAGGGCACATTCGTTTGCAGATCTCCTGGAACAAATCTCATCTTGCATCAGGGGGCAGCTACAACTAGGGTAAAAAGCTTTTTCCTGCCCTACTCCTGAGCTTTTAGTGGCCCCCCCTCCCTTTCCCACAGGGGTTAGGGACCTGTGGGTCATACCCCCTAACCTTTACCGACTTGGCCAATAGGAGGCATCTCCCCTGGGGGGGACTATATAGCTGTTGACACCTATTACTACAGGAGGACTCTTTTCACTTTGTTTTCCTGATCTGCGGCAATAAGCCTTTCTCTGTTACCTAACATGGCTCACAACATGCACTAAGGAGTGGGGGTCCTTACGGCCGAGGCATATGATGGCACATTAACGGATTGTGAAACAAGAAATTGATCCCATATGCTTTTTGGGGAGTTCTGTACTTAAATACATTGTCCAACAGTGTTCTTCACCTGCTGTCCTCCCTCGCCTCTAACATGCCACAAGGCTCTAGGAGGAAAACTGCTAACCCTCCAGAATACAGGAAATCAGTGGCGGATCATTTTAAAGTTAAACCTACTGCTGGGAGACCCACAACCGTGCTTAACACCTCACAATCACTGCTAGATAGTGGTACTGAAATGACAGTTGCTTCAGAAGTAGAAAACAACATCTCGGGCTCAATAGCCTCAGACATTGTCACCACTCTCACTCAAAGGATGACCTCCCTACAGGAATCTCTCACTAAGGCCATCAGGGGTTCTACTGCAGATCTCAGGAGAGATATTGGTGTTATCAGTGAACGTATTGATGTTTTAGAGAAAAAGCAAGAAGATTTAACAGTTGAGCAGGGGAATTTGGCTAGTCACTCACAAGTGCTGGTGGATATACTGGACTCTGTCGAAGCTAAGATGGCTGACATGGAAGATCGTTCCAGAAGGAACAATTTGAGATTTAGAGGTGTTCCTGAAGAGGTGGCCCCGACTGAGTTAGGCAAATTTCTAACTGAGCTCTGTGAAATTCTGCACCCTCCAGGATTCCCTAATGAGACCCTGATAGACAGAGTACATAGACTGCCCAGAGGAAGGAATGTCTCAGCGGAGAAACCAAGAGATGTGATTGCCAGATTCCACTATTTTACATACAAGGAACAAATCCTGAGAGCTATGTTTCAGCACCCCACATTGCCCACCAGATTTGAGTCTATACAAATATTTCCTGATCTATCTCAGTACACGGTACAGAAGAGAGCCACCTTTTCGTGAGGTCACCAAGTCATTGAGGCAGGCAGGCATAAAGTACAGGTGGGGATATCCCACTAAATTACTGATTCAAAAGGATGGCCGTTTCTACACTGCAGACACCCCGGAAAAGGGCCAACTTCTCCTTAAGGGATGGATCTCTAACATTAACCAAAGCAGGGAGAATGTCTTCCTCACTTCTAAAGCTACAGAACAAAGCACCACATCTTCTTCTGTTTTGAGACCCACAGCATTTGAATGGAGACCTCTTGCTCAGAGGCTCACCTCTTCTAAAAGACAGAACTTATCATCCCAACAGCTGCCATCTGATCGCACAGAAGATCCCTCAGACGACGATGACTGATAAGTATATGTTTCACTAATCACTGTTTTTTGTTGCCTTACTTTGGAAAGGGGGAGGTAATCTTTGTTCATCTCTTAACTGCAACCCTGCAAAAGGGAGGAAACGTATTGCTCTAGGACTAGAGACATTTAGCCCCACTTGAGGAAGTGGGACAACATCATGGATACACCATGAGAGACTTTTCACTCCAGTTGTTATGTTCCTAACAGGTTACCTATGATGAAAAAGACTTAATGATATGTTTCAGTTGCAATGTTTATAGTTGTTATCTTATTTTTCAGAAGTTTGCCACATATACAGGGAGTGCAGAATTATTAGGCAAGTTGTATTTTTGAGGATTCATTTTATTATTGAACAACAACCATGTTCTCAATGAACCCAAAAAACTCATTAATATCAAAGCTGAATAGTTTTGGAAGTAGTTTTTAGTTTGTTTTTAGTTATAGCTATTTTAGGGGGATATCTGTGTGTGCAGGTGACTATTACTGTGCATAATTATTAGGCAACTTAACAAAAAACAAATATATACCCATTTCAATTATTTATTTTTACCAGTGAAACCAATATAACATCTCAACATTCACAAATATACATTTCTGACATTCAAAAACAAAACAAAAACAAATCAGTGACCAATATAGCCACCTTTCTTTGCAAGGACACTCAAAAGCCTGCCATCCATGGATTCTGTCAGTGTTTTGATCTGTTCACCATCAACATTGCGTGCAGCAGCAACCACAGCCTCCCAGACACTGTTCAGAGAGGTGTACTGTTTTCCCTCCTTGTAAATCTCACATTTGATGATGGACCACAGGTCCTCAATGGGGTTCAGATCAGGTGAACAAGGAGGCCATGTCATTAGATTTTCTTCTTTTATACCCTTTCTTGCCAGCCACGCTGTGGAGTACTTGGACGCGTGTGATGGAGCATTGTCCTGCATGAAAATCATGTTTTCTTGAAGAATGCAGACTTCTTCCTGTACCACTGCTTGAAGAAGGTGTCTTCCAGAAACTGGCAGTAGGACTGGGAGTTGAGCTTGACTCCATGCTCAACCCGAAAAGGCCCCACAAGCTCATCTTTGATGATACCAGCCCAAACCAGTACTCCACCTCCACCTTGCTGGCGTCTGAGTCGGACTGGAGCTCTCTGCCCTTTACCAATCCAGCCACGGGCCCATCCATCTGGCCCATCAAGACTCACTCTCATTTCATCAGTCCATAAAACCTTAGAAAAATCAGTCTTGAGATATTTCTTGGCCCAGTCTTGACGTTTCAGCTTGTGTGTTTTGTTCAGTGGTGGTTGTTTTCAGCCTTTCTTACCTTGGCCATGTCTCTGAGTATTGCACACCTTGTGCTTTTGGGAACTCCAGTGATGTTGCAGCTCTGAAATATGGCCAAACTGGTGGCAAGTGGCATCTTGGCAGCTGCACGCTTGACTTTTCTCAGTTCATGGGCAGTTATTTTGCGCCTTGGTTTTTCCACACGCTTCTTGCGACCCTGTTGACTATTTTGAATTAAACGCTTGATTTTTCGATGATCACGCTTCAGAAGCTTTGCAATTTTAAGAGTGCTGCATCCCTCTGCAAGATATCTCACTATTTTTGACTTTTCTGAGCCTGTCAAGTCCTTCTTTTGACCCATTTTGCCAAAGGAATGGAAGTTGCCTAATAATTATGCACACCTGATATAGGGTGTTGATGTCATTAGACCACACCCCTTCTCATTACAGAGATGCACATCACCTAATATGCTTAATTGGTAGTAGGCTTTCGAGCCTATACAGCTTGGAGTAAGACAACATGCATAAAGAGGATGATGTGGTCAAAATACTCATTTGCCTAATAATTCTGCACACAGTGTAGAGGTCAGCCTTGCTTAACATGTATATGGAAACTTAGGGCTAAGTATTGAAACGCTCCAACTTCACTTTGGCTTTAGCGACATACATAACTCACACATACCCTTATCAATTGATGAGACCCCTACTTCTGATGTAAACATGACACTGTGCGACAATAGCTAACGCAGCAACATGCATACCCACTGGTAGAGATTTTAGATATTTGACTACGACACACTGACACCTGCAGACTAACGGGTGATAGATTTTGGCTTCGCTGCAGTTATGACGGGACCTACCCTTGAGTTTAAGAGGAGATTGCGCAGTCACTAGCCGGAATCTATTTACACCTGACTGATCACAGCTGCTATACCAAATAATATCTGCCATTCGCTTTAACTACTGAAGTTAGTTGGTCTTATGCCCCTAGTCTACTTAACTTATAATGGACACTCTGAGACATTACACTTTACTGACAATACAGGGGACACCTGATAATAGTGACAAACCCTAACAGGGTTGATTATGTTTGAATATTGTTGTTGTGGGCACCTATGTTTTTGGGATCATGCTGACGTCTTACCTG
Organism: Bombina bombina; assembly: GCF_027579735.1. Classification (NCBI taxonomy): domain Eukaryota; kingdom Metazoa; phylum Chordata; class Amphibia; order Anura; family Bombinatoridae; genus Bombina; species Bombina bombina. The sequence continues at coordinate 1,152,260,612 of NC_069500.1, read as the reverse complement.
TTTTCTTTTTTACAGTCATTCCTAGAAAATGTTGCTATGGTCGACTATGGTGTTGAAGCCCTGAAGACATCACGCTAATTTTCCTAACATTTCCTGACACTGCTACTACTAACCAGCCATGGTCAGACTTTACCTGTAACTCACACTTGACCCTTACCTAACAGGCTGCTACTCCTGTGACAACACTCCCCTATGCTCTGTGTCGTTTGCATAAAATGTTCTTTAACTTGCAAAGTCTTTGTCTCTACATTTGGAAATACAGGCTAGTTAAAACAAAAATAGTGTTTACACAGCCATATTTGTAAAATATTGTCACGGTCAAATACAGTGTTGAAGCTCCAAAGACATCATACTAACTTACCCATCATTTACTTTTCCTTTTCTTGACACCTGTACTATTGACTAGGTACAGACAAATCTTGCCTATAACATACATACGGCCCTTACCTAACAAACTGTTGCTTGACTGACAATGTTCCTCCATGTTCTCTGTTATTTGCATAAGTTGTTATTTAACTTGAAATGTTTTTGTTTTTGCATTTTGGGACATAAGTTAGCTATAATAAAAATACTGCTTGTGCTATGAATAGCTATGTATTTGAAATATTAGTGGCACCATACAGGTTTATTTCACTGCCATGTTTGAAAGATGTCGGTGTGACGCTAACCTATCTAACATTAACTCTTTCTTTCACCAACATTTACATTACTCACTAGGCACCGACAGATCTCACCCATAACCTACATATGACCCTTACCTAACGTTGCCACTCCTTTGGCAGTACTAACCTACTCATATACATGGATCTAATGGAGACACATGACATAAAACTGATACAATTTGGAAGCGAGCTGCCCTGCTACATGGTTGGACAAGACTTTTGTTACTTCCATGCCCACAATCAGGGTAACAGATGGGAGCTATAAGATAAGCACATTGGACGATACGAACCCTCCTCCCCTCCCCCCCCTCCCTTACTACAGATTCATGCCCCGGCCCGGACCTTAACCCCTCCTTTCTACTTTCTCTCTCTTTTAGACATTAGTCTAGACGGTCGCTAGACTGCAATTTTCCGCCCCCCCCCCCCGGGTAATACCATAGCTTACCGAAAGTAAGCAAGAGAACACAGATTCACTCGAACCCACAAGGTGACTCTTTGACCACATTCTCATAATTGCAGGTCAAACAACAATTAGAAAAACACACTGGTAACAACCATCTGATCCCTTCTTCCTGGTCGTTACTGTGCCTATAATTTACACTTACCTCTCTACCCCCATCTCTCTATCTCTTACTCTTTTTCCCCTCTCTCTCTCCCCCCCCCCCCCCCCCTCCTTTTTTTTTTTTTTTTTTTTTGTGTGTGACTGGTCTCCCCGCTGCGATGAGCCCTGATCTCAAATTTGTTTCCCTCAACACAAAGGGACTTAACTCGCCTGCGAAGCGAAGTATGCTACAGTCATACTTGAGGACACTTCGATGCGATGTGTCCTTTCTACAAGAGACGCACTGGCCCTCAGTTAATACCCCAACCCTGAAATCCAAGCACTACCCAGTGGTACTCAGCTCCACTTATCATGAGAAAAGTAGAGGCGTCTCAATCTGTTTTAGTGCGGCGGTGGCATATCAACAGATACATGTGGAGACAGACCCGGAAGGGAGGTTTCTCCTGGTGATTTGTAAACTCAACTCACACCTCTATACTCTCGTAAACCTCTACGCCCCAAATCAGGGCCAGATAGCCTTCTTGCGCACGTTGTTGCACTTTATAGAAGGCCTAAAACAAGGTATGCTGATATTGGGGGGCGACTTTAATTTAGTTTGGGACCCCCACTTGGACAAGAAAATCCCTGACGGTAAAATCCTAGATACCTACTCTAAATCCATGGCCCCTAAATTTCGAAACCTTATTTACCAATCGGCATTGTATGACGTGTGGAGAGCATGTCACCCACAATCGAAAGACTATACATTCTTTTCGCCTCCTCATCGGTCATACTCAAGGTTAGATTACTTCTCTGTGGATTCCTGGTCCATGAATAGTATCACCAACTCTAGCATCCGCAGCTGCCCGTGGTCAGATCATGACGCTGTCATAATGTCCATTGACGTCCAGGGTGCTGCACTGATCAGACCGTCCTGGAGACTCCCCAAGTTTCTGTGGGAAGATGCCTCCTTTGTCCCTGAATTGACGGACAAGATTGAGGAATTCCTAGAGACTAACAAACCTAATCAGACTTCACACCAGATTAGGTGGGCAGCATTGAAGGCCTATATCAGAGGATTCTGTATAGCAAAGACAACTAAACTTAAAAAACTATGGGGCGCCCCACTCGGAAAGTTGACCTGCGACCTGAGGTCAAAGGAACAACAAAATAAATTGACCCCTACAGCTAGCCTGTCAGCTGAAATTCTGGACTTAAAGTCGCAGATTAAAAACCTGGAAACGGAAAAATTTAAACGTGCCCTTTCAAGATTTAAAATGGTTCTATATTCCAAAAGCAACAAAGCTGGCTCAATGCTGGCGAACAAACTGAAACAGAAAGTAGCTGACTCCCGCATACCATTCCTCCACCACAAGGGGCAAAAGATCACTGCCCCGGACGAGATGGGGAAGGCTTTCGCAGACTTCTATGAGCGCTTATACAACATTGAATCTCATGAGAGTCCGGAGGTCATGCCCTCTCAGGCCATTTCCTCCTTCTTAAGAAAGTTGAACCTCCCTACAATCCCAGAGGAGGAAAAAGATAAGATCGCTGAACCTATCACTGAGATAGAAATAGGACTAGCTATTAAGCAATTAAAAACGGACAAAGCCCCGGGCCCGGATGGGTTCCCGGGACTACTCTATAAAAAATTTCAGACACAACTTAAACCTGTTTTATGCCACACATACAATGAAATTGGGTCGAGAGGTCAAATACTCAAAGAATATCTAGAAGCAACTATTGTTGCGATACCTAAGCCTGGTAAAGATCCATCCCACTGTAGCAATTTTCGCCCTATTTCACTGATCAACGTAGACATCAAACTTTACTCTAAGGTTCTCGCGGAAAGATTAGCACCCCTTTTACCTTCCCTTATTGATACAGACCAAGTTGGCTTTGTATATGGCCGGCAAGGACCAGACAATACCAGACGTCTATTTTCTCCAAAACAAAAAGACAGGACACCCCCCTTCTGGCCCTGTCGTTGGATGCCGAAAAGGCGTTTGACAGGGTCAGATGGGAATATATGTGGAAGGTTTTGGAGACATTTGGTTTTCTACCTGAGGCTATAACCATGATCAGAGTCTTGTATTCTAATCCAAGCGCTAAGGTTAGAGGGATGGGCTTTTGTTCCCCGTCTTTCAACATCTCTAATGGAACCAGGCAAGGCTGCCCATTGTCCCCCTTGCTATTTGTGTTAGTCATGGAACCCCTAGCAGAAATGATACGCACGTCACCTACTGTTGAGGGACTGAAGATGGGCTTGACTCACGAGAAAATCGCACTGTATGCAGACGATGTCACTCTTTTTCTTACAAACCCTGCAAGCTCGGTCCCTGCGGTCTTCTCCATCTTAGAACGGTTTAGTACCTTGTACTACTACAAGGTAAACCTGTCAAAAACAGAGGCATATAGTATCAATCTGCCTAGCGACCAGCTCCAAATCCTACAGGAAACGTACGACTTCCACTGGTCCACAACGTCTATCAAACACTTGGGGATCCACCTAAGTGCAGACCTGGAGAGTATCCTATCATTAAATTTTGGTGCACTAATTGCGGAGCTACACTCTCTGATACGCAGATGGGACTTCAGAGAAATTTCTTGGATGGGACGTATAGCTATGGTGAAAATGTCGCTACTCCCTAAGGTATTATACCTGTTTCGATGCATCCCGTTGAATATTCCGCACAGCACCCTACAGCAAATCCATCGACTCTTTTCCAAATATGTTTGGATGGAAAAGACACCCCGAATCAGCTATAAAGTCATGCAGAGAGAATTTTCCAGAGGGGGGGTGTCTTTCCCAAATATATTTCTTTACTATGAAGCTACCAGATTGTCACAAATTACGGCCTGGGGCCCCGCTAAAGAGAAACCGAAATGGTACAGACTTGAGGAATTGCACCTACCTGATGGTTTAGACCTTCCGAGCACCCTGTGGGTTCACAGACATAAGCAATTAGTCGGCAAGGTCGTTAACTCTATAGTGCAGCACAATATTAAAACATGGCATGAACTCAGACACCACACAGAAATTGCCCCACACCCCTCGCCGATCCACCAGATGAGAGGCCTCCTGTGGGACCTCCCAAATGTCCATGTAGAATTTTGGGCACAACGCAATATTCAGGTGGTGGAGCATCTGTTTTCTGATGGCAGACTTATGACAGTTCACCAAATACTCAATTCACTACGGGGCTCCCCCATATGGCTGTACTTTGAAAGTTGTAGGATACTCAGCCTGCTGCACTCCTGGAGATTTGGGGTTCAACCTCTATGACCACATTCTAAGTGGGAAGGCAGGAAATAGGTACGGTGAAACCTCTTACATTCCACTACAAGGCTATCTTACAGGATCACTCGGTGGGCCTCCCGAGCCAAATCAAATTATGGTGTAGGGAGCTAACCTTGAATATTTCGGACACAGAGCTGAGCGATGCAATTCAGCTGACAAAGAAAACAATCCACTGTATAACGATCTTTGAAAGCTATATGAAACTCATATTGCGATGGTACAGAGTACCTACCAAATTGTCAAAAATGTTCACTGGCGCATCCCCAAGGTGTTGGAGAATGTGCGGAGAAGAAGGCTCTAATTCCCATGTTTGGTGGGCGTGCCCGAAGATCCGAGATCTTTGGAGAGATGTTGAAACGCTCCTACACTCTATGAATCTGACTTTGATATTGACACCAGGTCTGGCCCTTTTCCACATCCTGGACAAGACCTTGCCTAAATGTAGTAGGCAATTAGTGATATATGTTCTGGCGGCTACCAAGCTCTGCATTGCCAGAGCATGGAAACAGATTACCCCACCTACAATTTCGGATGTTTGCGAGGTAATACATTATCTGGCCAGCATGGAGAAATTCGCATACAGGTCATTAGAGCGGATGGAGAACTACTAGGAGATTTGGGAGGATTGGATTCAGATTCAGTGATCCTGGACACTTCTACATGCTGTTGTTCCTTTTCCCAGACAACTGAATCAGGAGACGTTGCAGGCGGATTGATGTGATCAACCCCCCCCCCCTTTTTTTTTTTTTTTTCTCTCTCTCTTCCTTTCTTTCTCCTCTTTTCCTCCACAATTCCATTGCTGACACTACTTCCTTTTCTCTGCTCCCTCTCTCCCCACCCTTCCTCCTTTCCTAGACTTTCCTGACACCCCCCACGAGATGATTTCCTCACCCTCTTCCCTAAGACCTTCCCTCCCTACACAACACCCTTGAGCAGTTAGTGACGACCCAGACATTACTTGGCCATCTGAGAAGGGTGGTTATATTTGTCACCTAACATTTTTCACTGGACTCACACCCCGCTATTTGAACCCCTATTAAACCTGAAGATATTTCTTAACAAATGCTAAGACATATATATATTGTTTAAAGTATTATTGGACGTTTACCACTTATTACTGTATCTAGATGTCATATGTCAAAGCCATGTAAATACTCTGATGTCTTAGTGGAAAATGATTTTTCACTACTGTTGATTGATTGTATGCACTTTTGGTTTTCAATAAAAACATTTAAAACTGAAAAAAAAAAAAAAAGGATTATCTATCTTTTAAAACAATAACAATTATATGGTAGACTGTCCCTTTAATACAACCTATGTACTGTGAACCTATAAGAATATGAATGTATCATATAAATATAAGTCTATAAATGGCTACTGGCCTAAGATCACAGTGCACTTTTGAGGCATCAATAGAAGCCGGTAGCTTAGGTAAAATTAATAGGGTTAAAGACAAGCCCCAAAAGTCTCTAACTTCCAATTCCAAATAAGAGGTTAAGACACGGAGCTCCTTGCAGATGCGTGATGCAACCTCACAGTTTGGCAGCTAACTCCGCCCCAGCATGCAGCATTACATAACAATTAATTATTTTATTTATTATTTGTAAAACGTGTGATCATATCAATTTTTTGAGGGGGCACAGCATTCCATTTGGGTTGGCATTGCCCCCCTATGCCTCTCTTGGAGCCGACCCTGGCCCAATTTACCAAAGCTTCAACTGAAAACTTTATTGTCAAATTATGTGCAAAATAGACTACTCAAATTTATCATGTTGTCAGTTTATAAAAAAAAGTATCCAAATCTATTTTAATTCCATTGTGGTGGCAAAAATTTGCTGAAACTTGATTACGTCATAATTTCATCAGAATTGTGCAAAATCAATCATATTAGAGGTAAATTTGACTGATTTATTATACTTTCAAATGATGCATCGGGCTAGAGTCTCAATCCGCGAGCTTTGAGCTAGTGAACACCATAGAAAACAATTACCTAGATTTTGAGTTTTGCGCTAAACAGGGTGCGAAAATAAGGTAAAAAAATTGTGTTATTGCACTCTCCATAGCGCTGCCATTACGAGTTACTGAAAGCCTCCTTGTGCTGTGTGTTATGGTGCGTTAAGCTCCATACTGCACAGAAGCCAAGGGCTGACTTGACATGCTCATGCACGCTTTCCCCCATAGTCATCAATGGGAAGAGTGTGTTAGAAAAAAAATGAACACCCGCAATCGCGGAATGGAGATCGTCGTAACGCAACCCCATTGATGTCTATGGGGAAAAGAAAGTTACGTTTAAACCTAACACCCTAACATAAAACCCTAGTCTAAACACCCCTAATCTGCCGCCCCCAACATGCCGACACTTAAATAAAGTTATTAACCCCTAAGCCGCCGCTCCCCGACATCACCGACACTAAACAAAATTATTAACCACTATTCCGCGGATCCCTGACATCGCCAACACTAATAAAAGTTATTAGCCACTAATCCGCCAACCCCCGACATTGCCGACACCTAAATAAACCTAATAACCCCTAAACCACAAGCCCCCCACATCGCCAAAACTATAATAAAGTAATAACCCCTAAACCTCCAGCCCCCCATATCGCAACTACTAAACCTATTAACCCCTAAACCGCCGGCCCCCCACATCATAAAACACTTAAATTAAACTATTAACCCCTAAACCTAACACCCCCTAACTTTAAATTAACATTACAATATAACTATCTTAAAATTAATAAAAACTTACCTGTGAAATAAAAAAAAACTAGTTTAAACTATTAATTAACATATCATAACTATTCTAATAAAATAAAAAACTACCAATTAAAAAAATCTAAATTACAAATTTAAAAAAACCTAACACTACAAAAAAATTAAAAAAATCTAAAATTAGAAAAAATAATAAACACTAAATTATTAAAAAATAAAAAACTCTTAAGATTACAAAAATAATAAACAACATTATCAAAAATAAAAACATTTACACCTAATCTAATAGCCCTATAAAAATAAAAAGCCCCCCAAATAAAAACACCACTTAACCTACAATAAACTACCAATAGCCCTTAAACAGCTCTTTTACCTTAAAAAATACTAAATCCCCCCTAAAAGTAAACCCTCCACCCAACCAACCCCCCAAAGTTAAAAAACCTAACTCTAAAATATCCTAAGCTACACATTGCCCCTAAAGGGGCATTTGAATGGGCATTGCCCTTAAAAGGGCATTCAGCTCTTTTACAGCCCTTAAAAGGGTATTCAGCTCTTTTACAAGTGCCCAAAGCCCTAATCTAAAAAAGAAACCCACCCCAAAAAATGAAAAAAAACCAACTAACACTAACCCCATAAAATCTACTCACGGTTTGGACATCCATCTTTATCCAGGCTTCAAGAAGTCTTTATCCAGGCGGCGACACCTTCACCATCTCGGGGACATCTTCTATCTTCATCCCAGCGGCGCAGAGCTATCCTGGAGAGTGATGACATCCTGCGCGAAGCTTCCTCTTCATACGGTCACCGCTGTGCACTGAAGTTGAATGCAAGGTACCCGTTTCAAAATGGCGTACCTTGCATTCCTATTGGCTGATTTGATTCTTCAAATTCAAATCAGCCAATAGGATGAGAGCTTCTGAAATCCTATTGGCTTTACAAATCAGCCAATAGGATGAGAGCTACTGAAATCCTATTGGCTGTTACACAAAATCCATAACTACTGCTCTCAGATGGCGGTATGAATCATTTCGGTATAGGCTGTAACGCAAGCATTTTAGTCTAACCGCACAACCTGTAATACAGGCGCTATGAAAATCCCGCACTCAAACGTCATTTTTTTGAGTGTGGAATGGACTTTGCATTACAGGCTAAAATGCTTGTGATATAGCTATACCGCTGTGACTCGTAATATGCGTTTCCATCCATTCCACGTGCAATGGCCAATTTTTCAGCGGCATAGCTGTACCGCAAAACTTGTAATCTAGCAGAATGGAATGCACCCATAACTAGAGGGAAGCGGGGAATAACCTTTATACTAAGCTTTTAACATTTATTTTGTGCTTAATGTCCCTAAAACTTTAAAATTCATGGTCAAGCTGTCATAAAAATATTTGCAGCAAAATAAAATGCTGGTAATTAATATAACAAAAACAATACTGTAAATTTGCACTGCAGCACTAAAAGAATCTTATAACATTATCAATTATTACTATTTGGTAATGTAGAAATAGACAGGGCAAAGTAAAAGTAGAGATGAAAGGCATCATGTGATTCACATTGTATCTGTTTTTTGTGTTGAGCAAATGATAAATTGAAGCATTCGCACCATTGATGTTTAAAATCATCATTAGACTGCGGATCCTAGTGTCTTATTTTATTATACATTTCAAAGTCAGATGTGTAATCGCTGCACCGAGGTTCTGTAGATGTATTGAAACCGCTGATTTGTCTAAATGTTGAAGCTTTGATAAATGGGGCAAATAGACAACATTGTACTCTCGGGACATTTTCATTTAGCTCCTAATAATCATACAGCCAGTGATTGCAGCATATTAATGTATGCATGTTTCTTATTTGTTCATATCTCCAGAAATATCTTCCCATCCCTACACCTCACCATCCTTTACATTGAATACATATTTGTTTTTAAACCAGAATGAAAATATTGAAATGCTTTATAATCCTTAAAGTGAAAGTAAATCCGGCTCCCATGGGCACCAAGCCGGAGTTACCGCATGGCTATTGGCTAAGAGGTGAAAACGTCACCTCTTAGCCAAAAAACGTTTTAGCCATGGGCTGCTGTAGGAGCTAAGACCGGCGATCGGTTGAATTAAATAAAGGAACTTTCTACATGAAGTATCTTATACTTCATGAATGAAAGTCCCCTTTATTTGTTTCAATAGTAAATCCTAGCATTTGTAAAACGCTAGGATTTACTTTCACTTTAACTGAATTTAGCACCTGCAAAATACACCAATAATTGTGTCTCATAGTAATGTACATACAATCCTATGAAATGCCTTCAAATATGAAATAAGCACAGTTTTCTTATTTATGTAGGCACACATTTTAAGTTTTCAGTATATATGCTAAAAGGTAAATATAGCTTCACATCACCTTGCATTAATCTATGCAAAATTAAACTGTTCCCTCCCCACTTTAAACAACAAATAAAACATTTGCCCCTATATAACCTATTTATTGAAAAGTGTATACTTGTTTGAAATACATAAAAAAGAGGAGTTAATACATAGAAATGCATACATTTCATGGTTATTAATGAAGAATTATGCAAATAGCTGTTTAATCAACTGTTTTGGTAACTACTGAAAGTAGAAATACTTTTGAGTGGCATACTATATTGGTTACAGGTCATTAACTGTGAAGCAATTAAACTGCTTTGAAAGTATCAACTTGATAAAATCATTGCTACATAGTGAATTAACATCAGTGGCTTTGGAATACATCAGGCAAGAAACACATTTCTATCTCCATAAAATTGCCATTTCAAATTGAACGCACTCAAGATTTTGCAGCAGTATTGGAGTTAAAACAACACCAGACATGCTTTCCTTACTACAAATACTGGGAAATATTATTTATTCTTTTATAGATTTGTTTGTTGGGGTGACAGCTGTTTTCATTACTAAAAGATTAGCCTAAAGGCCATATCCACTATTATCTTCTGAAGTTTAAAACCCTGGGCACTCACATTCTCAGTTCATCAACTTTTACAGAACAACCTGCACTGCCCTGCCATGCATGCTGAGTACTAATCCAACACGCTTTTTAAAGGAAAAAAAAATTCTAGTGCCATATGTTGAAATGTAACGCTTGACTGTAGTTGTGTCAGAAAAAAAAAAGAAGATGAACTTCATACTGGATGCCTTAATCATAGAGCTTCCACATGCTGCTAAACAACTGATTAGACTACAAAGGAAAATCACTAGATCCAAATCAGTCTTAGTAATACTTATGAACAAATTACAAAAAATAAAGGAAAACCAGCCATGCATGGATTCAAACTGGATAGCAAGTAATTACAAACCCTGACTCGTGTCCACAGGGCTTATTTAAAAAAAAAATAAAAAAAGTCACACAATTGCACACATTATATTTTAATGACAAAATCTATTTTGTTTATGTGTCTTTGTCTGCTTTGACTGAGACTTACTACTCATTTAAATCTAAAACAACATTAACTGTTTATGTTCTTAGACAAAAAATAAATATTGAAACTTTTGTGTCAGGCTTACCACTGGTATTACGAGTTGAAAGTAAACTCATTCACTTGAGCACAATCACGATTTATGCTAGATTGATTATCATGACTTTAAAGTTCTGGCTAACTGTTTTGCGAAACATAAAAGTTGCACAAAATGCATTAAAAAACAACATTACAAAGTATATTTACACTCATAATAACACCATGTAATAAAAAGTATTAAAAAATATTGCACACAAAAGTTATAAAGGCTAAACTATATGAGACCTCAGGTGTTAGAAAACAAAAGGCAGGCAAAGGGCTTTAACATAGACATACATACATATATATATCTTTAAAAATGTATTTGTTCATATATATATGAAACAAAGGGTTAACAGCGCTTATAGATATTCCTAAATATTGTATATGGTATGAGTCTCTGGAGAAAAATAAACAGTATGTATATATATATATATATATATATATATATATATATATATATATATATATATATATATATATATATATATATATATATATATATATATATATATATAGTCTTTGATTAGAGAACAGAGTGGTAAAATCCAAGTGTAGTAGGAATGTATTAGATACCCTTACCAAAAGTTACCCCAATCGTATGAGGTAAGTTTGCCGCATTGGAGGATGTATCTGGTGGTTAGTGAATCCTGGATGATATGATCTGTGTTATTCAGCTGCCTCTTGGAGTAGAAGGAAGTGTAGGTCCTTCTGTACTGGTCTCTCCTGGAAACTTCCTGTGCTTGTTGCCTCTTGGAGCTGTGCTTTGTTGTCTTGGTATGAACTTTCTTGTCCGTATGTGTACTTGCGGTCTGTAATGATATAAGAGTTGTTCCGGCAAGTAACACTGCAGATGGAGCGGCTCTATGAGGGGTTGTTTGCTTCGGCTGGATCCCGTGCACTAATCTCTTTTAGAGTTGTAATGGAACAAAGGACTTCTGCTCCGATACTGCCCTGGTTGGTTTTGCAGGCCTCCCGCTCCGTGCGGCTGTTAGAGGTGTTAGACGCTGAGTGGGGAAGTGGATGACGTCACTCGAGGCTGTGAGATTGAGCTGAAAGGATACACGGCTTGCAGGTAGGAGAGAGAGTGAAATCTGTCACAAGTTGCTGATTGTTGTTAATATCCTTAAGATCACTGAGCCAGGAGTACATACGTGTACATACGTATTTATATGTTTACATATGTATTTACAGACAAACTGTGTATAGACATATAACAACTTAAATACATATGTAAACATATATAGGCATATATAGAAGTGTTATATAGATATAGAAATATTTATTTATGTATAAATTGAACAGATTTGAATGTGAAATATTCAAATTTTCATGTCGGGTTAGAGCACATGAGAATATGCGATCAGGTTTGCGCGAGAATGGGGTGTTAGGTTTTATATATTCTACAAAAAACACACACACACATATATATATATATATATATATATATATATATATATATATATATATATATATCTAAAATATATATTTATGAATAAATTAAACATAGTTTGTTATGAGCAGAAAATTATATTGGAATGTGAAATATTAATATTTTCATGTCGGGTTAGCGCACATGAGAATATGTGATTGGGTTTGCACAAGAGTGAGGTGTTAAGTTTTTTTCCACTTTTCTTCTCCATCTACTTCTATAGACAAATATGTGAATGTGCAAGCAATATAGTAAGTTTGTATTTTTGCGCGCGTTGGGTTAGTGTGCGAGCCAAAACATTTTACTCTCAACTTATAAAAGGAAAGCAACTTGATGAGCGCAAAAAGCTTACATCTAGCACAATTAACGCTTAAGCAGGTTGCGTTAATTAGCATACCACTTGTAATCTGGCCCTAAATGTTCTTAACCTGAGGAGGAAATAAAGTGCCATGCCAGACGTAAGCTCCCTTCCAAGTCCAAGGAAAAGCATTCTCATGTTTGAAGTGCTTCTACATTGGCTACCGAGAATATTTAGAGATAAAATTATCTTTTTTTTTTTTACATAAAGATGTTTATGTGATATTTTCTATCAAGCTGTTTACAGATAAGTTGCATTACTTTCAAATTATGCAGCGCTTGGATAATTTGTGACTTTAAAGGGACAGTAAATGTTCAGAATAATGTTATATAATTCTGCACACAGTGCAGAATTATATAACATTATTTTAGCAGTAACTTCAAAAATTAAAAGTATTTGCAGATTTTTTAGTCTAAAGTTGGACCTGCTCTGGTCTAGTGGCAGGAGCGAGCTACATTTAGTCCAATAGCGCAACCGGGTGTGCTGTCACTAGGCAGCAAGCCTGCAAAGTGCTTTGGATATCCAAGACCCGCTCAGTAGATCCTGGAGCAGAGTAAAACTTTAGACTAAAAAATCTGCAAATACATTTAATTTTTTAAGTTACTGCTAAAATAATGTTATATAATTCTGCACTGTGTGCAGAATTATATAACATTGTTCTGAATGTTTACTATCCATTTAATATGATAGTAGTATGTTTCTTATGCTATTTACCACATCAGAGGCAGTGTACTTAAATTATCCTAAAATGATTTGTCTGGAATGATCAAAAAGCACTGCTCTTGGTTACACTGCAGTTGGTTGCACTGCTCTTACTCATTTGGTTCCACTGCTCTTACGCAGTTGGTTGCACTGCTTTTACCCATTTGGTTGCACTGCTCTTACGCATTTGGTTGTACTGCTCTTAGTTGGTTGTACTGCTCTAACTCAGTTGGTTGTACTGCTCTTACTTAGTTGCACTGTTCTCTTACAGTTGGTTGCACTGCTTTTACCCATTTGGTTGCACTGCTCTTACGCAGTTGGTTGCACTGCTCTTACGTAGTTGGTTGTACTGCTCTAATGCAGTTGGTTGTACTGCTCTTATTTAGCTGCGCTGTTCTCTTACAGTTGGTTGCACTGCTTTTACCCATTTGGTTGCACTGCTCTTAGGCAGTTGGTTGCTCTGCTCTTACGTAGTTGGTTGTACTGCTCTAACGCAGTTGGTTGTACTGCTCTTATTTAGATGCACTGTTCGTTTACAGTTAGTTGCACTGCTTTTACCCATTTGGTTGCACTGCTCTTACGCAGTTGTTCACACGACTCTTATGCAGTTGTGTGCACTGTTTAGATACAGTTGGTTGCACTGCTTTTACCCATTTGGTTGCACTGCTCTTATGCAGTTGTTCACACGACTCTTATGCAGCTGTGTGCACTGTTTAGATACAGTTGGTTGCACTGCTCTTACTTAGTTGCACTGTTCTCGTACAGTTGGTTGCACTGCTTTTACCCATTTGGTTGCACTGCTTTTACCCATTTGGTTGCACTGCTCTTAGGCAGTTGGTTGCACTGCTCTTACGTAGTTGGTTGTACTGCTCTTATTTAGATGCACTGTTCGTTTACAGTTGGTTGCACTGCTTTTACCCATTTGGTTGCACTGCTCTTAAGCAGCTGTTCACACTACTCTTATGCAGTTGTGTGCACTGTTTAGATACAGTTGGTTGCACTGCTCTTATGCAGTTGGTTGCACTTCTCTTATGCAGTTGGTTGTACCGCTCTTATACAAAGAGATCTCATAAATTGTTGGAAGTGAAATTCGGATTATCCTAACTTGTGAAGATATAAGCTAGATTTTATTAAAGACACAGAGACAAGTATTTTGCTTTCTTTCTTTTACTACTTTAAATGCAGTTTTTAAAAGTATGCAGAAAATAAATACAAATAACTGTCAATATTTGAAAATGACAGAATACAACAGTGTACAGACCAGTGACCAATAGAAATGGAGAACTGGTTAGACTAAAACAAAGAGACCAATCAGCTTAATAATAGAGACTATAAACTGTCCAATATCAAACAGTAAATCTTCTTTCTTAGCATATGTTGAAGGAAAAGCAAAGTCCATAATGAACAAATAACTCAGAACAAAAAGGCAACAAAAAATACTAAAGAGGATTATCCAGAAGAAAAGGACCATCCATGAGGAAATATCCAAACGATCTGAAGAACTTGAAAACCAACTGGAACTTTGCAGAAATTGGAATGAACTTGATTGAAGTGATGCATTGCAACTCAAATTAGAAGGAACAAAACCACTTGAAACGATATCCTGGTTATGGATTGGTAACTAAAACAAATGTACAATAAATTAGATTAATAATATGATAAAACATATAAAGGGAGGGAAAATATACAAATCAATGTAGAGGAGGGAAAATACTCATCTCTGTGTCTTTAATAAAATCTAGATTATACCTTCGCAAGTTAGGATATTCCAAATTTTATTACAAGACCGGAGACTCATATTTTATTAGTTTAAAGCAAACAAAATAAATTAAGACAGGCATGTTCATTTGGTTTAAAATAAAATTGTTTAAATATGGAATCTGAAGACCAGTCAGCTGCATCCAAAATTTGTTGAAGGGTAGCAGCTTTCAAAAATGATTTAGAAGCAGCTGATCCTGTAACAGAGCGAGCAGAAAAAGATAAATCAATAACTGCCTCACTCATAACCCATTAAACCCACCTAGCAATAGAGGTAGACAACACAGGATGGTGAGGAGGAACAAAAGAGAACAAAAGTTGATTAGAAGAGGAAGTACGAAAGGAAGAAATTCTATGTTCATACTTTTTGAGACATAAAACCACCCAGAGAAAAGGTTCAGAAGGTAAATAAGGATAGAATATAGAAGTTAAAAAAGATTTAGTTATTTTAGAGATAAAGAAATTGACACCTTCAGTAGTGAAATTTAGAGTTAAAATCTAAAGCTCTAACATCAGAAACTCTGCGAAAAGAGATTAAGCACAAAAGAGTAGCTAATTTAGTGGATACGGCCGGGAAAACAGCCTCTTCCTTTTCCGGCCTGATCAGAAAAACAATCTTGATAGAATATTTTCTTCATAGATGTTCTTACTTTGTTTAAGTTATAAAAGGTATTGACATAATTATTTAATTCTTTAATGAAAGTGTCTCCAAATAGTAAACTATTAGTGTCTGAATGAATTTCATTAACTGCGAAATCACAAACTTTAGGGTCAATCCTTCTGAGAATATTCCTTCTATGCTCAGTATACATAGCCAAATTGGCATTGCCATGAAAACTAAGCATCCTTTGAAGCCATTCTCTAACAATGACTGGGTCTAATAATGAATTATCATAAACTGCCTATTCTGAAAAATCAAAGAGTTTGGATAGAGGACCTATTGTATCTAACATTTATCCTGGCAAATTTTCCATGCCCTATCCATCCCTTTTTTAAGCTTAAAACCCAGAGAACCTATACATTTTAAGATCTTAGGGTCAACTTCCGGGGTACAACCAGCATTATTCGGGAGAATAGGTCTGGGACATTGACCCCTTATTTTTGTTACGATAATCTCATCAGCATTAAATCTAGGGTTGCCTAGACAATCATAAAAAAATTTCTCTTCAGAATCTTTTTTAAGGTTTTTAGTCTTCTTTAAACATTTTTTAAATCTTTTAACCTTCGGTGAGGCAGAAGAATCCTCAGAAGAAGGTTGTGTTATATAATCATTAGAATTAACTGAATCCAATGAGGAATCAGAATTATAGTCAGTAGAAAAACAAATGTCTAAGGCAACTTTATTGGCCAAAGCCTCTCCCATCAGTGACCTTTTGGGAGTAGAGGAATTAGCAGGTGTTTTCCTTCCTTTCCTGCAAGGAATAAAAGAGCTAGAAGCAAGTTGGCGAGATTTTTTAACCAACTTTTTACTATCTTTAATAGCGCTAGAAACAGCCTTTTAAGTATTGAATTTTTAAATTAGAAAGGTAATTTTCTCCAGCATAGAGTTCATAGAAATATCTATCATTTATTGAACACCTTCAGAGTTAAGTGAAGGATTAACTTCAGAAATTCAAGACATTTTGATAACAGAATTAAAATAAAATTAATGAATAAAATGTATTTCATAAAATTAAAGCAAACTAGAATTAATAACTAAAATGTCATATCTAGGACTGACCCCAACAAATACTTACAATTTGAACAGACATCAATAAAAAATAAAATTATTAAAAAAAAGTGAAATAAATGTTAATATACAAGTGGTCACTAGATGGAGACACAGACTAATTAGCAACAAAATTGCGACTGGAAACTATGAATTACAAGCTGCAGTTAGGTAAATGAGGGTGGGAGAAATGGAGGAGGGACTAACTACGCAGTTAGAATGGAGATCCACTGTGCATGCGTATAGACCCGATGAGAACAAAATGGATGATAGAAGAAGACTAGAAGAGAAAACGGAGCATACGAGAGGACAATAAAACAAATAACAAACGAAACAGCATAAAGGGAAAAAACAGGAAGGTAAAGAAAGTAACTTTAAGCAATAATAAGTGAAAACAGGGGTAAAAACTACAAAGTGAAAAAAACGGAATACAAAAACGGAAACAAAATAAGTTAAAAATAAACAATAAACAAAATAAAACAATAATATAACCAATGAAATTAAAATATAACCAAATATATGTTTATTAGCAAGAGTGAATAAACAATACTTATCTTCCTTCAGCAGAAAAAGAAAGAGGATTTACTATTTGATATTGGACAGTTTATAGTCTCTATTATTAAGCTGATTGGTCACTTTGTTTTAGTCTAACCAGTTCTCCATTTCTATTGGTCACTGGTCTGTACACTGTTATATTCTGTCATTTTCAAATATTGACAGTTATTTGTATTTATTTTCTGTATACTTTTAAAAACTGCATTTAAAGTAGCAAAAGAAAGAAAGCAAAATATGAGTCTCTGGTCTTGTAATAAAATTTGTCTTTCTCCTCTAGTTCTTATTTCAGCAAGACTTCTTTGTATATAGTGGACCCTGTTGTAAAGGTGTTTTAGATACTAATTCATTATTACATTGTTAAATGCAAGCGCCATAAGAGAATGTAAATTGCTGCAAAGTTTTAATTTGGTGTAAAACAGTTTTTATAAACTGGTCTTATTAGGATTTGATACATAAATTGTACAGGACAAATATATGTATATACATGATACGCTGACATTTAATTTTTAGGATGCACAATCTTCTTACTAGCTCTATGCTAACAGTTAGTGAGATTCTTTTTTTAGGGACTCATACGTTACTAAAAGTACTCCACGTTCTAATAGTATAGTAAAGAATGTCTCAATAGAATCTCTCAAAGCAGCTTAGTTTGACACTTAAAGGGATTAATACATGTCTTAATTGGATGTTTTAGTGTGTATTGAAGTAATTCACTATTGTAACGATATTCATTGCCTCTATGTATTCCGATGTAATGATATAATATGTGAGGGGAAGGAGAATAGATAATTTCTGAGTGTTTGCGTCATTTTTCTGGCTAACTCTGCACAGGTTACAAGAGGGAGGAAAGGGTTAATATGTTTACAGGTGTTGTTTGTAAGCAATCATATAAACCTTTTTAACAAGACGCTGTGCCTGGTGTAGCATGGTCTATGAGTAAGACGATAGCTGAAATGCGTAAGACCACTGATACACCAGCATTTTACTTGTGATGCTACTGAATGGTATCATTCTAATTTTTTGAATAAAGTTATGTTTTAATTTTTCCCGCCCCCTGCCACGCTTTCTTCTTTTTTTTTATTGTTTGACTGAAGCTAGATTTTTGGGATTCCCTGTGCGATTTGCACTGTGACGGAGGTAAGGTGGAGACGGAGCTGGAGAGCGGTTAGCCCCAGGATTTGATTTGGAGGCACTGAATCAGAGAACATTAGACAGCACACCATGG
Source organism: Bombina bombina (assembly GCF_027579735.1). Classification (NCBI taxonomy): domain Eukaryota; kingdom Metazoa; phylum Chordata; class Amphibia; order Anura; family Bombinatoridae; genus Bombina; species Bombina bombina. The sequence continues at coordinate 1,152,242,132 of NC_069500.1, read as the reverse complement.
ACGGGAAAGGAGAAGCTAATGGTAAAACAAGGACAGGAGAGGAGTCGTCCTAAAAGTAAGTCGCATATTATGTTTTGTGACTGAATTTCTGTATTTTTACTATTAGCTATGTATACACTAGCTGCTATTTAAAGGAGCGGTGCACGCTGCATATTCGGTCATTATACACACTGACTATGTTCACTTTGGCACTGAGCGCTGTAAGAGGAGATATTTTCTGATGATAAGTTGGTTGCACAGCTCTTATGCAGTTAGTTGCACTGCTCTTATAAAGGTGATTGCACTGCTCTTATGCAGTTGGTTGCACTGCTCTTACACAGTTGTTCGCACTACTCATATGCAGTTGGTTTCCCTAATCTTACACAATTGATTATACTGTTCTTAGGCAGTTGGTTGTACTGTTCTTCTTCTTTTTCTTTTATAAAGCGCCAACAGATTCCGCAGCACTGTTCATGGGTAGCAAAGATTAAAGGACAGTACAATATGAGACACCAGACAAAATTTAACAAACAAATACAGGGGAATTTTGAGCAGTTGGCTATAAAACTCTTATGCAACTGATCTTACAAAGGTGGTTGCACTGCTCTTACACAGTAGATTGCCCTGCTCTTATACAGTTGGTTGCATTGCTCTTACACAGACAATTGCACTGTTCTTAAGCAATTGGGTGCACTGTTCTTACACAATTGGTTGCACAGCTCTTACAAAGCTGGTTGCACTGCTCTTATTCAGCTGGTTGCACTGCTCTTATGTAGCTGGTTGCACTGTTCTTATGCAGCTGGTTGCACTGCTCTTATGCAGCTGGTTGCAGTGCTCTTATGCAGCTGGTCGCACTGCTTTTATGCAGCTGGTTGCACTGCTCTTATGCAGCTGGTTGCACTGCTCTTATGCAGCTGGTTGCACTGCTCTTATGCAGCTGGTTGCACTGCTTTTACACAGTTGGTTGCACTGCTCTTATGCATTTGATTTGACTTTTTGTATTTGGTTGCACTGCTCTTATCCATTTGGTTGTATGAGAGCAGGAAAAAGGGGCTCCACAGATTTTTGCTTGTGTAGCAGTAAATGCAGAACATATCCATGGCTGGGAATATTGTCCACTCACACCTTTAATAAATTGGACATAGGCCCTTATTTCCTGTTGGGTGGTCAATCGTTATCTGTTTTCTGTTAATATATTTTTATTAACGTATACATTTATGAATTTTATACAGAACTCCTCTCCATTTCCCACTACTTCTTCCTTTCTTTAGTTCTCCTTTCCAAGCTCTTCCTCACCTAAACTATCTTGCTCTCTCTCATCATTCAAATCTTTACAATATCACTAAACAATCATTGTTATCACTTTTGAAATCCAACTTTTCCCATCAACCTTCACTCCCAATTCTTATCCCAATCCATATGCTTTCACTTCTTATCTCCTTTACTTTTTCTATCTTTCTGTTCCTTTCCAATTTGTCATATTATCCGTTCTATAAATATTGTTGTGTATGGTAATACTAATAATCTCAATTATTCCTTAGTGCTAAACTTATGAGCTAACAGTGAACAGTACATGATAATTATACATATTGATCCAATACAGATAACATAAAATATCAAGAGAAATAGCAATTCAACAAAATTTGGAAACAATACAGAGATAGCATCAACTAGATCAATAAAGAGTTCAAAATACGTAGTCTGAGAAAATGTATGCTGATAAAACACTCATAATATACCTTTGACAGTTTGTACCAACTAATACCACTACTCAACTATAATATATAGTCCTACATGAATGGGTTTCTCACAGAATAATGTGAATATATCCTAAAATTACACCTATGATAAATTACACAACATTGTTGGAGGATTACTTTTCTCTTTTTCAGATGCAGTGAGGCCAAAAATATTGTTTGATTATTACAGATATAATTCCTTAATACAATTCAGAATATTTTCATACTATTGAATGCCTACCCATTTTTATAACCGGATCATAGGTTGATGAGGTCTAAGGTATTTCTGCACAAGTTGAATTTTGAAATTTAATCATTCTTTTTTTGTTGTTTGTTTTAGATTACAACAAAATTATCATAGCATATAATAATAACAATAAAAAATAACCTTATAACTTAATCAATACGTGAAGCTTTGAGCAGTTAAGTTACAATATTTAAAAGTGTTTTAAAACCCTTCAATCTTGTGGTAATAATTCTTTGTTACCTATAAATGATTATGCAAGCAGTAAACTTATTTTACTGAAAACCAATACAAAATAATGTCCTTTAAATGTTGTTACCTTAACTAAAAGGTCTACGCAAACGTCAGGTAATTCCCTATAAACTGTTTTGTACTGATCCATTTGCCTGTTTGTGTGCTATTCTATAGTCATTTTATTACTGCCAAATAATACAGGTATAGAAGACATTAATAGAAGTACTTTAATTTCCTTGAGTATTTTTTTTTACTCAGCTCAGCATACAATTAACAGTTCACTGACCATTATATCCTGATCTTAGAAATCTACCTGTTCTTATATAGTTCCTTTCATAGTAGCCAAGAAATACTGCAAGAAAAATTATGTTTAATCTGTCCCAAGAAAACAAGGATGTATTTAAAGATGTTTCAGCATTTAAATAAACAAATTAATTAATATAGCAAAAACTTTAAACACCACGTTCAAGACTCAATAAATACACTATTATTATTTGTATTATTATTATAAGCACTCTAGGGATCTGTCCCAGTCTACTTTCCTTATCTTATCTTTGTTTATTGCACCCCCCACCCACAGTGCTGAGGAATCTGTTGCACATTACAAATAAAGATAACAACACATATTTGTATACAAATATGTTCTATCTATTTCATTTCTATCACTTTTTCACAGAATAAGTAATTTGATTTTTTTTGTACCAACCTTCTCAAGTAAAGCTATTCTATTGGGGTTCAGACATATATTATTAAGTTTAAAAAATCTTTGAACATAATATAGCAGAAAAGCAGAAAAAATATATTTGACTAAGTCTGAGAAGGAAATGTAATAAATGTTTTATGTATAATATTATGGTCAGAGATTTTTTCAAATACATATTTTTTTATGTGAATAAACTAAATCATGTTTCTACATTTTTTTTCCTTAGGAAAATTAACTTGCAGAATGTGAAAAGAGTGCAGTGTTGGCTTTAATCAAAATAAAGTATTAATATATTATTTATTTACAATAAAACAAATGTCATTCTTAGGTTCAGATTCCAAGCATTGTATCTTTTTTTTCTATTTGTATTGTTTTGTTTTACTCATAAAACTATCATCCCCAGGGGCTCTATACCAGTATATGTCAATGCCTAAGAGAAAGAAAAAAATGGAGTCCAAGATTTAAAAGTAACTTTTCCTAAATCATAATCCATCACCATACAAATTACATAATTTCCAATATTTACTCATCTTAATTAGAATGAACTAAAATGTACATGTATGGGCTAATTAAAGATAATAACATTGATTTGTTATTTGAGCTATTTGTTGCAGTCAGTCATGTGCTGGTTTAAGAAATTTATGGAGTGTAAAATTCAGGTGCATGGATGACAGTTCATAGTGCTGAAGACATAAACCAGCTTTTCTCTTGGGATTCTATCACATGTAGTAAAAATACAACTATAGCTTTTCAATCTCATGTGAAATGAACATCTGTAAACCAATCTCTGGCACAAACAAATACATTTAATTTTATATATATTTTTAGATGAGAAAAATTTGTTGCAGTGACTCCCTAATCTAAGGGGCAATTCAAATTCACTAGAAGACTTGTCTTGGAAGACTTTCCTCTGAGCTTTTAAATATAAGGTAATTCCAACCCATTTAAAAGAAAACACAGAAAACCTGCTTATCATGTGTAATTTCAATGGCTTTCTTCAAGCCTGTGCATTGAGAGTTTAACAGTAGTACTCAAATAAATCAAAAGACATATTTGTAGTAGTTGTAGTTTTTCACATTATTTTTACTTCTCTAATTCAACAGTCTTGATCTTTGACATAATTGGTTATACACAAGTTTTTTTTTTATTAAGAGTTTTGTGCGCACACAGTTAACATGTAAACCCTTTAAGGGCTAGATTATGAGTGCTAACAGTTACACGCACATGAAAAGGGGTTTATCATAGGTGTTTGTGTGTATCGCATTTATCACTCATACTAAAGGTTGAAAGTAAACACGATCGCTTGAGCACAATTGAAGTTAATGTGCATCGGGTTAGCTCGATCTCAGAGCTCTGGTTAACTGTTGTCACAAAACACATCAAAAATGCATTGCAAAGTACAGTTACACTCATAATAACACAATCTACAAAAAGGATTAAAAAAAATATTGCACAAAAAAGCTATAAGGCCTCAAAGATATGAGTTCTAAGGTGTTAGAAAAAAAAAGTTTATATGTGTGTACATATGCATTTATGTTTTATATGTCTTATATGACACATATACACACATAAATACATACAGTATGTACACACATCTACACACATACAGTACAGTATATAAGTGAAAACATATAAAACATATTTATGCGATATTCATTTTGAGTAGCATGTTATATTGTGTATTTACTGTAAACATTTCACATTCAAATGTTCTGCACATAGCAGAATATGTTCTATGTATTTATAAATAGATATACATAGATACTCCTATATTTACATGTATATATCTATAACAAAATATAATCATCTACTGTACATATATAGGTATAAATATATATTTGTACAAAAAAAAAACAATCTTTAAATTTAAAAAATATCATCTGTCTCCAGGCTCCCTAAAACAAGTGGTTTGGGTATATTAAAGGGACAGTCTACACCAGAATTTTTATTGTTTTAAAAGATAGATAATCCCTTTATTACCCATTCCCCAGTTTTGCACAACCAACACAGTTATAATAATATACTTTTAACCTCTGTGATTATCTTGTATCTAAGCCTCTGCAAACTGCCCCTTTATTGCAGTTCTTTTGACAGACTTGCAGTCTGGCCAATCAGTGCCTGCTCCCAGATGACTTCACAGGCACAAGCACAGTGTTATCTCTATGAAATACATGAACTAACACCCTATAGTGGTGAAACACTGTTAAAAAACATTCTGAAAAGAGGTGGCCTTCAAGGTCTAAGAAATTAGCATATGAACCTCCTAGGTTAAGCTTTCAACTAAGAATACCAAAAGAACAAAGCTAAATTGTTGATAAAAGTAAATAGTAAAATTGTTTAAAATTACATGCTCTATCTGAATCATGAAAGTTTATTTTGGCCTAGACTGTCCCTTTAAGGGCCAGATTATAATTGGAGCACTAAATATCATTTTCGTGAAATTATTTGCGCTCCACTAAATAATACCAGTGCACACTAATGTGCAGCTGGTATTACAAGTTGAGCGCAATGCAAAGCAAGCTCACAACATTCGCATTGCTGGGAAGCATTGAGCTCATGAGAGCATGCTTCCATGGGTTCCAACGGGAGCCTTGTTATCATGCCGTGAGGGGGGTAAATCGTGCAGCGATGGAAGTAAATTGTAAATATACATGTATATGACTATATGCATGGCATACCACTATTGCATGCACAATAGTGGTATGCCAGTCTATATTAAAATACTTTTTCATGCAACATTTTTTCAACTTTTCTAACTTCATCCTTGACCTTTTGAGAACTGTATATGGCCTCTTATGCATGCCATATCTTGTCTGCTCACACTCCCATTTCACATGTTAGAACACTATCATTACTTGATTTAGTAAAAAACTAAAGATATAGATTACAGTAAAATTTAACAGCTAAACTAGTATCGTTTTGCTCAGCTTGATAGAAAACATATTGGAAATGTAAAAGGTATTATTGTGTTTTCCTCCTGTTTAACATGGAAAACGACCATTGTATATCACTTCATATACACTGTGAGTATAATTACTGAGAAAAGCATTAAATACCAGAATTTCTGGTGAAGGTCGGAAAATATTTGTATATATTTATCCTAATGTACCACTGGGAAAAATGTATCTCGCTGATTGCTTTTATCAATGTGTAAGAAAAATAAGTCTGTTGAAATAACAGATAGGAATACTGTAGATATCTTTTTTTCTTATTACAAAATTTAATTTAAAGAAATTCCTTTCTGTTATTGGAAGGAATCTTGGGATATGACTGCATAAGGGAGTACTCAGAGGGTCAATTGGCCTCATGAAGCTTTTTCACCTTAAATTCAAAGCAAACTAGAATTCTGATTGACTCCCTTTGGACTCAAAAGCTGCACTGATACAAAGATTAATGTACCTTATTCCTCTGAGAAATAATGGCTTACTTAGAACCTATACCTGTGGGTCTCCATTCTTCAAGCATATATAACGATTCACTCGCTGACAATATACATTTCAAGCCAATTGCAGAAATTCTCTTTGGCAGAGCAAACCCCGGAAGGAATATGCAATAGTCCAAAATAAAATTAATGCAGCCTCTCTGAAGATTTATATTTGAAGAAAAAGGAAAGTAGGATGATAGGATTTGCTCACTACAGAATTGTACCTAATCCCCTTAGCAATTTTCATTTTCTTCCAATACTAAAGTTATAATGTATAAATTGTATATGGAAAAAGTTTTCCAGTATGCTAATGAACAAAAAAAAAAATTAAACCAATGAGTACAGAACAGAGTAGAGTAATAGTGATGGAAATACAAAATGTCAGAAAAAAATCCTTAAAAAAAAAAGGAAGAAATATATATATATATATATATATATGTGTGTGTGTGTGTGCATATATATATATAAAGAGAGAGATTTATGTGTGTGTATATATATATATATATATATAAAGAGAAAGATATGTGTGTGTGTATATATATATATATATATATATATATATATATATATATATATATATATATATATAAATAAATATATAAAAATATATATACAGTATATATATATTTTATACTCCTTGTTTTGGGTGTAGCAAGGATTTGCATACACATTCTCCTTAAAGGTACAGTACAGGCATAATTAAACTTTCATCATTTAGATAAAGCATGCAAATTAAAACAAACATCTAATTTATTTATTTTATTAATTGTTTGTTCTCTTATCCTTTGCTGAATAGTGAACCTAGGTGGCCTCAAAGAAGCTCAGGAGCATGCACGTGTCTTAAGCATCCTATATCAAAAGTCTTTGCAACACTTTATTGTCCATTTGGCATGAACAAGGAATGGTGCTGCTGCACAATGCAGAGAGAAAAATTGTTTAAAAAAATTTAAACTTTATTTGTACAAAGTTAAAAGCTTGCAATACAAGGTACAAAAAGGCTGCAGGAGAAAACCTCCTTACATGTTTTGGGCCTACACTTGGCACTTAATCATAGGAGTGAGGTTCTTGGTACAACCCCTGCTATTTAAATGGGAAGTACCCAATGATAGACAAAGTGTTATACACATAAAAAGTAGTGTAAAAACCACTTGCTTATACCTGGTACAAGCTGGACATATGGAAAAGGAACATTTAAAGATTTGTACACTCAGGGATATGTGACCATTACTAAAAAAGCAATAAAAGAAAAAGAAAAAAAAGGAAGAAGAAAAAACACAAAAGAAACAATCATATTACAGCTTGTTAGCCCTAACTTCTGAGTAACATAACAGGATACATAGTATTTAAACCATAATATACAGGGGCTGTCCCCTTGGTTTGGATTACATATATAATGCAAAAACTTCACAAAAACTTGGTTACATTGAAAATGGTATCCTTCTGTTGTGACATCATTTGCTAATTTATAATATGAAGGTGAGAGTCCACGATCACTAGAGACCCAAAATACAAAAATCCATTGTAAATGTGTGTGTAAATACATAAATGTATTATTGGACTAGGATGAGAGAAAATACATGTACTCAATCAACAAAATATGACATGTCCCACTCTCTGTTTAAACCCAAAGGGGAAATAGTTTTTAGTCTATAAATCCAAAAGAGTTCACGTTTTAATAGCATTTTTGCTTATTACCACCTCTTATTGGGGACTGAATTCTATTATTTTGACTGTAATGTGTGCTTTGTGAGTCATATGTTCTAAATTAAAATGCCTAGCTACTGCCGAGTCCTTGTTGTAATTTTTGGTGTCCCTTATATGCTCTCTAATACGTGATCTGAGCTCCCTAGTCGTTTGACCAACGTACTGTAGGGAGCAAAGAGAACACTCCAATAGGTATACAATAAATTCTGTCCTACAGTTAGCATAGAATTCCATATAAAACCTTTCCTGGGTAACAGAGCTTGAAAAATTATAGCTCTGATCGATTACTCCACATGTTATACAGGGTCTACTGCCACATTTGTATGTATCTTTTTTTTAATACAATCACTGCCCTCCGATATAGATGTATTAATCATGCTTGGGGCCAGTCTGGTTTTTCAAGATCTGTTACCCAGGAAAGGTTTTATATGGAATTCTATGCTAACTGTAGGACAGAATTTATTGTATACCAATTGGAGTGTTCTCTTTGCTCCCTACAGTACGTTGGTCAAACGACTAGGGAGCTCAGATCACATATTAGAGAGCATATAAGGGACACCAAAAATTACAACAAGGACTCGGCAGTAGCTAGGCATTTTAATTTAGAGCATATGACTCACAAAGCACATATTACAGTCAATAATAATCAAATGTTTTTCATTCTCTTGGTATCTTTATTTGAAATACAAGAATGTAAGTTTAGATGCCGGCCCATTTTTGGTGAACAACCTGGGTTGTTCTTGCTGATTGGTGGATAAATTCATACACCAATAAAAAAGTGCTGTCCAGAGTTCTTAACTAATAAAAAAGCTTAGATGCCTTCTTTTTCAAATAAAGATAGCAAGAGAATAAATAAAAATTGATAATAGGAGTAAATTAGAAAGTTGCTTAAAATTGCATGATCTATCTGAATCCCGAAAGAAAAAAATTGGATTCAGTGTCCCTTTAAGGAAATTTATGGACTTTTCTAATCTTTTAGATCTTTAAAATTCTGTTAAAACTCTTTTGCATGGCATATGTTGGATGTTTGCAAGACTTTTTTTGTTAAAGGTCTTGCAAATTATCTTTTCTCATATAAAATGACATTCAAAGTTGGGCATCTTGGGCAGGGCAGGTGTATTGTGGTTAAGTTTAGGTGAAGTTGCTGTGTCGTAGACGGAACATGTGCACTGATGGGGAAGCTGTGGGAGGGAAAGTTGTGTTGACTTCCCAACCTGTGACAATCCTGCAAGGTGTGGGATACTTGGGAAGGAACAGAGAGGGTCCAGCCATTAAACAAGAGTGGGTAAGTGCCCTTCCTGGAGACATCTATATAAAATAGATTTTCATATTGTATCATGAATGTAATGAGAACAGATTTATTTCTTCAACCAATTAAGCTTCTAATGATTGCATAGAAACTTTGTGCTTCACCCTTCTCGTGAAATGTTAGATAAAGTCAGCAAAATATTGATAAGATAGGTAAAATAAACAGAATTTGTCTGTCTTTGAATTTATCAGCGAATTAAGAGATTCTTGTATACATGACAGTATTTTTAGAGTATCTCTACAGTATTTTACAGTGGTTGGTCAAAAGGTTTTGTTAACATTTTCTTTAATAATTTAAAATTGTTCTTTATGAATATGTTAAAATGGTTATACTTGATGAGTCACAAATATTAACTGGAAAAGTACAATTCTTAATCTCTGTGTTTTAAAAATACTTTTGAATAAGCTCCCCCTCAGCTGACAGTTTGTGGTTGTAACCTCTTTTTCCTTCCTCTCAGGTAAAGAAAAATGTCTTGTGAGAAACACGACTAATACATCATTGTGACATATTTAGTGTCTTGCCAGTGTTGTACAGTTTTCTATTTCTTATATAAAAATATTTAATCTATTACTATTTCTAAAAAAAAAAGATATTCAGGGCTATGGAAATGAATACAGATCATAGTAAATTGTCAATGATGTAGGATTTACATACATTTTTTTATGATAAAGAAAACTAAAAAGAGTGTTAAAACATAATTACATTTCTGGCCACAACATTTGCCCTTTCAAGGGACATAAAAGTACAAAAACAAAATTCTTTAATATGTAAGAGCATTTTATTATTGCATTATTGTTTGCATATAGAAATGTAATAAAACCTTGTAGATTAATTAAACACATAGTTTAAGTCAACTCCAGAGCAGTGATGCTTTACTGGCAGCTAGCTAAACATTGTGAGCCAGTAACAAAACAAACAAACATATATGTACAGCCACCAAACACAGCTAGCTCTCAGTAGTGCACTGCTACTTATGAGGATATCTACATATGATTTTCAACAAAGGATACCAAGATAACAAATTAAATGTGATAACAGTAGTGAGTTTAAACATAACTTAAAATGATATGCTCCATCTGAATCGTGAAAATATTAATTTTGACTTGCATGTCCCTTTAAACAAATAGAGAGAGGGAGAAATAAAAATATATTTTCCCATTATATTTATATAATAAAGAAATAACTGCAGAGCTTAAGCTTGTTCAAAACACAAGGGGCCAGATTACAAGTGGAGTGGTATTTAGTTAACACCTCTAGAAGTAAGCTTTTTGCACACGTGAATATCACACATGCGATAACGTATTCCCCCATAGAAGTCATTAGAGCAAAAAAAGTGGGGAAAAAACATTAACACGCACTTGATCTCATATTCTCATATTTATTCATAAATACATATTTGTATATCTGATTTTTTTTTTGCACAAATATATATTTATACCTATACTATACAGTATATATATAGGTATAGATATATACAGATGAATATAGGAATATCTATTAATAAATACATAGTACATAATCTCCTATGTAAATATTGCATAAATATGTTTTTACATATTTTCATCTACTTAACTGCAAAGGGCTCTAATGCGCACATGCACAAATATATATATATATATATATATATATATATATATATATATATATATATATGTGTTTGTGTGTCTATATATATATATATATATATATATATATGTGTGTGTGTGCATATGTATTTATGTGTTTATATGTGTATATATTGATACATATATACACATATAAATACATATGTGCCCCTGCACACATATACACATATAGACATATGTATATCTATATTTATGTTTCAGAGATATACAAATTCCCTTCATCAGAACAAGGTTGTTCTGATGAAGGGGATTTGTATATGTCTGAAACGTTAATTGCATTTTGGATTTATTTCACCCAAAAGTTCCTGTTAGTGCATTTCATTTGGAAGTATACATTACATATTTGCACCCAGGTAGTTGCCATCAGGTGGGTGAATCAGCTATTTGGATTGTGTGTGTGTGTATATATATACACACACATTTTTAGACATGTCTGTATTTATCTCAATGTTAAAGCCCTTTGTTCTAACACCTGAGACCTCATATCTTTAAATATTTTTTATTAGATAATGTTACTATCAGTGTGACTGTACCTTGTAATGTATTTTAATGTGTTTTGTAACACTTTTTTGTTTTGTGAAAAAGTTAACCCTTTCCCGACAGGTGTTAACTTCAGTTGTGCTCAAGCAATCGTGTTTACTTTCAACTTGTAATATGAACGAAAAACCCAACGCGCACGAAAACCAGCAATAAACCCCTTTTAGCTTGCACATAACTGTTAGCACTCCACTCATAATCTGATACAAGATGTTTAATAAAATAAAAGAGGTGGGAAAAAAACTGTTTTATATGACCTTTTGGCCAAGTACCTGTATTTGTGCAAGAATCAATATATATTCAGTCTACTAACATCAATGTCCCAATTGTGTTATTCCCAGCAGAAGAACCCTCCAAAGATTGAATAGTCAATATAGAGACTGCTGGTTCTCTTGTAATAGTGCGGAATGCTCAAATAGACAGTCTAAAATAATAAGCCTGATGGACACCACTGAAATGCAATATTCATGAAACTTCTATATAATCATGTTTATCTCAGGAATGTAACAAAAAAATAAAATACTTTGTTGCACATTGGCTTAGCTTTTTTTATATATACATTTTTAAATTATTATATGACTAAAATATTTGAGATGTTATATTATAAATATTGTATTACAGGTGTGAATCACCTTGAAAATGTATTTAAGTATGTACATTATTTGTTCAGAATTTGCTTTATTTGATACTGTGGATCAAAAAGTCACAATAATCTCTAGGTATGCGTCTAACATTTTAATCAATTAATACAAATATTATATGATACTTAACAACTGACAAAGCTGCACATTTATTTGTTGTTATTTTTTTATTAATATTTTTCAAATAGCAGAAGAACAATTGAACTATAATGTATGTAAAATCCTTTTAAACCCTGGAGTAAATGACCACAGGTTCACCATATTGTTAAACAAGCCAGTGAAGTGGTATTGACAAAGTATTGCCAAATATACTTTTCCTAACCTTGTGAAAGACACATTTCTAATATTTTACTTCCTATGGACATGTCCAGGAACAGATGTGAATTTTCATGCTTGCTCTAAATTTATATTCTGCAATCTTGCTACAATGAGCAATCTCAATTGTATTAAGACTTCATAAGACAAAAAAGGTCAAAATCTGCTTCTGGCAAATAAAATCTCAGTGATGATTTGCACCATTCTAAGCTATGCACCATATCTATGGCTCATAAATAGCAAGACTGATGAGTTAAATTCCTTATTACATATTCGCCCTTGCAAAAAATTAATACATTATAACCATTGGAATGTATAACCACATTTACTTATAATATGATGGGTTACAGAGATTTGTGCACATACATTACTGATATATACATATACATGGGAATCACCTTATTTTATCACTTTCTGTACATACATGCTTCTTTCTGTTATTTATTTTTGTATATCAAAGCACAAATGAAAATTGAATTTGTATTACTTATCTCTCCTAACCCACATTGGTAGTGTAATTTCCTCTCCTGGCTATGTGTACCCAGCTTTTCTATAGCAAATATCTAAGTATAGAAACTTTCAGTATAAGTAAGGTTACAACTGTCAAAATCAGCCATTTCAAATAATGAAACAAAGATAAATGATGTATTTGTAAAATATTTATTAATCTCAGGTAAAAATGATCATTGTAAACAAATCTAAAGGATAGGAAAGTCAAAATTAAACATGTGTGATTCAGCTAGAGTGCGTCATTTTAAGGCTCTTTAACTTAACTTCTATTTTTAAATTTAGAATATGTATATATCCTATACTACTGGGTTCTATCTGTTGATTGGTGGCTGCAGATACAGTACATAACTCATTCCTTTGGCTCACCAAGTGTATTCAGCTAGCTATCAGTAGTGCACTGCTGCTCCTTCAGCAGAGGATTCCATTTACTGAAGTAACTTGTTTAAAATATAATGATTTAGCTGAACCTTGAAAGATATTTTGTGGGTTTCATGTCCCTTTAAAAGGAATCAAATTTACAATATACTGTTTCTTTAAGTATATAATTTAGGAGTACAATAATTAGAATACATTTACATAAATCAGCCCTTTTACATAAAGCCCTGCCCTTGAGTCGATGTAAGCTGTAAACTATCTGTAAGCACAGATGGACTTGTGAACTTACATGATTTAAAAATGTAGTAAAAAAGTTTAAAATGTAATATTTGTAGTTAATTAGGATCATGTTAGGTGAATGCCATTAGCAAAATGTTAAGCCTACAATGTAATCAATCAATTGTGATTTATCCATTGTCCTAATTATGATATTTGAAGTTTCATATTAAGGGCTAGATTAAGAGTGGTATGATAACAGTTGTGAGCAAGCGAAAAGGGGTATATTGTGGCTCTTTACACACGTCGGAAGTAGCATGTGTATTACAGATTAAAAGTAAATGCATTTGCTCAATCACAATTGAATTGAACACATGACTTCAGAGCTCTGATTAACTGTTATGCTCGACTAAAAGTTGTACAAAAAATATTATAAATACATTTAAAAGTACAGTTACAATCATAATAACACTATCTAATAAAGATTGCATTCAAAATTTTATGAGGGTTCAAAGATATGAGGTCTCAGGTGTTAGGAAAAAAACTGCAAAGGACTTTAACACAGCGATTATTATTATTATTATTATTATTATTATTATTATTATTATTATTATTATTATTATTATTATCAGTTATTTGTAGAGTGCCAACAGATTCCGCAGTGCTATAAACATAAGCGGAATACAAGGAAACATTTATAGGGATCAGACGGGTAGAGAGGGCCCTTTCAAGAGTCAGCTCTAAAGAAGGTGATCTACAAACAGCATGGAGCTTAGGCTTACATGCTAAGGGGGTTCAAGGGGATAGCAATGGAGAAAAGGAAATGGTATAAAGAAAGGTTAGTTTAGGTTGTATGCATCACTGGAACAGTAGAGTCTTTAGGGAGTTCTTGAAGTTTTCAAAACTAGGGGAGAGTTCCACAAGATGGGAGCCAGTCTTGAGAAGTCCTATAAGCGGGTGTATGAGGAGGTAACAGAGAGGAGGACAGTAGGAGGTCATGGGCAGAGACAAGGTTTGAGATATAGGGGGAGCAGTGTAGTTGAGGGCTTTGCATATCAGAGTGAGAATTGTGTGTTTAATCCTGGAGGCAAGAGCAATCCAGTGAAGGGATTGGCAGAGAGGTGCAGCAGATGAAGAGTGACGTGTAAGGAAGATGAGCATGGCAGAGGCATTCATTATGGATTGTAAAGGAGCTAGGTGGCAGCTGGGGAGACAAGAGAGTACAGAGTAATCGAGGTGGGAAAGTATGAGAGAGTGGATTAAAATCTTAGTTGTGTCTCGTGTAAGGAAATGTCTAATTTTAGAGATGTTTTTAAGGTGGAAGTGGCAGGATTTAGCCAAGGACTGAATGTGAGCTGTGAAAGAAAGATCTGAGTCAAGTGTGACCCCAAGACATCGGGCATGTGGGGTATGGGTAATGATGGAGTTGTCGACAGTTATAGAGAGATTGGGGGTGGAGATTTTGGAAGGCGGGGGAAATAAGGAGCTCAGTTTTGGAGAGATTTAGCTTGAGGAAGTGATTGGACATCTAGGAAGAGATGTGGGCAAGACAGCTATTGACACGGGTTAGCAAGAAAGGAGATAGGTAATGTGCAGAAAAGTAGATGTGGGTGTCTTTGGCATACAAATGATATTGGAACCCATGGGACTTTATTATTAAACCTAATTATGACGTGTAGATTGAGAAGAGAAGGGGACCGAGGACAGAGCCTTGCGGTACCCCAACAGAAAGTGGTGATGGGGCAGAGGAGGCCCCAGAGAAGGCTACACTAAAGGTATGGTTTGACAGGTAGGAAGAGAACCACAAGAGGGCTGTGTCATAAATGCTGAAGGAATGGAGGGTTTGGAGCAAAAGAGGGTGGTCAACAATATCAAAGGCTGCAGACAGATCAAGGAGGATAAGCAGAGAGAAGTGGCCTTTTGATTTTGCTGTAAGTAGGTCATTGGTAACCTTAACAATTGCTGTCTCTGTGGAGTGATGGGAACAAAATCCAGATTGCAGTGGGTCAAGGAGGGAGTTTAATGTAAGTAAATAGGAAGGTGTGCATATATTAGCTTTTCGAGAAGCTTTGAGGCAAGAGGGAGTAGGGAAATAGGGCGATAGTTGGATGGGGAGGTTGGATCAAAAGAGGGTTTTCATGTAATTAGCAAGAGTCCATGAGCTAGTGACGTATGGGATATACATTCCTACCAGGAGGGGCAAAGTTTCCCAAACCTCAAAATGCCTATAAATACACCCCTCACCACACCCACAATTCAGTTTTACAAACTTTGCCTCCGATGGAGGTGGTGAAGTAAGTTTGTGCTAGATTCTACGTTGATATGCGCTCCGCAGCAAGTTGGAGCCCGGTTTTCCTCTCAGCGTGCAGTGAATGTCAGAGGGATGTGAGGAGAGTATTGCCTATTTGAATGCAGTGATCTCCTTCTACGGGGTCTATTTCATAGGTTCTCTGTTATCGGTCGTAGAGATTCATCTCTTACCTCCCTTTTCAGATCGACGATATACTCTTATATATACCATTACCTCTGCTGATTCTCATTTCAGTACTGGTTTGGCTTTCTACAAACATGTAGATGAGTGTCCGGGGGTAAGTAAATCTTATTTTCTGTGACACTCTAAGCTATGGTTGGGCACTTTGTTTATAAAGTTCTAAATATATGTATTCAAACATTTATTTGCCTTGACTCAGAATGTTCAACTTTCCTTATTTTTCAGACAGTCAGTTTCATATTTGGGATAATGCATTTGAATTAATCATTTTTTTCTTACCTTCAAAAATTTGACACTTTTTTCCCTGTGGGCTGTTAGGCTCGCGGGGGCTGAAAATGCTTCATTTTATTGCGTCATTCTTGGCACGGACTTTTTGGCGCAAAAATTCTTTTCCGTTTCCGGCGTCATACGTGTCGCCGGAAGTTGCGTCATTTTTTTGATGTTATTTTGCGCCAAAGATGTCGGCGTTCTGGATGTGGCGTCATTTTGGCGCCAAAAGCATTTAGGCGCCAAATAATGTGGGCGTATGATTTGGCGCTAAAAAATATGGGCGTCGCTTTTATCTCCACATTATTTAAGTCTCATTTTTTATTGCTTCTGGTTGCTAGAAGCTTGTTCTTGGCATTCTTTCCCATTCCTGAAACTGTCATTTAAGGAATTTGATCAATTTTGCTTTATATGTTGTTTTTTCTCTTACATATTGCAAGATGTCTCACGTTGCATCTGAGTCAGAAGATACTACAGGAAAATCGCTGTCTAGTGCTGGATCTACCAAAGCTAAGTGTATCTGCTGTAAATTTTTGGTAGCTATTCCTCCGGCTGTTGTTTGTATTGATTGTCATGACAAACTTGTTAATGCAGATAATATTTCCTTTAGTAAAGTACCATTGCCTGTTGCAGTTCCTTCAACATCTAAGGTGCAGAATGTTCCTGATAACATAAGAGATTTTGTTTCTGAATCCATAAAGAAGGCTATGTCTGTTATTTCTCCTTCTAGTAAACGTAAAAAATCTTTTAAAACTTCTCTCCCTACAGATGAATTTTTAAATGAACATCATCATTCTGATTCTGATGACTCTTCTGGTTCAGAGGATTCTGTCTCAGAGGTTGATGCTGATAAATCTTCATATTTATTTAAAATGGAATTTATTCGTTCTTTACTTAAAGAAGTACTAATTGCTTTAGAAATAGAGGATTCTGGTCCTCTTGATACTAATTCTAAACGTTTGGATAAGGTATTTAAAGCTCCTGTGGTTATTCCAGAAGTTTTTCCTGTTCCTAATGCTATTTCTGCAGTAATTTCCAAAGAATGGGATAAATTGGGTAATTCATTTACTCCTTCTAAACGTTTTAAGCAATTATATCCTGTGCCGTCTGACAGATTAGAATTTTGGGACAAAATCCCTAAAGTTGATGGGGCTATTTCTACCCTTGCTAAACGTACTACTATTCCTACGTCAGATGGTACTTCGTTTAAGGATCCTTTAGATAGGAAAATTGAATCCTTTCTAAGAAAAGCTTATCTGTGTTCAGGTAATCTTCTTAGACCTGCTATATCTTTGGCTGATGTTGCTGCAGCTTCAACTTTTTGGTTGGAAACTTTAGCGCAACAAGTAACACATCATGATTCTCATGATATTATTATTCTTCTTCAGCATGCTAATAATTTTATCTGTGATGCCATTTTTGATATTATCAGAGTTGATGTCAGGTTTATGTCTCTAGCTATTTTAGCTAGAAGAGCTTTATGGCTTAAAACTTGGAATGCTGATATGGCTTCTAAATCAACTCTACTTTCTATTTCTTTCCAGGGTAACAAATTATTTGGTTCTCAGATGGATTCTATTATTTCAACTGTTACTGGTGGGAAAGGAACTTTTTTACCACAGGATAAAAAATCTAAAGGTAAAAACAGGGCTAATAATCGTTTTCGTTCCTTTCGTTTCAACAAAGAACAAAAGCCTGATCCTTCATCCTCAGGAGCAGTTTCAGTTTGGAAACCATCTCCAGTCTGGAATAAATCCAAGCCAGCTAGAAAGGCAAAGCCTGCTTCTAAGTCCACATGAAGGTGCGGCCCTCATTCCAGCTCAGCTGGTAGGGGGCAGGTTACGTTTTTTCAAGGAAATTTGGATCAATTCTGTTCACAATCCTTGGATTCAGAACATTGTTTCAGAAGGGTACAGAATTGGTTTCAAGATGAGACCTCCTGCAAAGAGATTTTTTCTTTCCCGTGTCCCAGTAAATCCAGTAAAAGCTCAAGCATTTCTGAATTGTGTTTCATATCTAGAGTTGACTGGAGTAATTATGCCAGTTCCAGTTCTGGAACAGGGGATGGGGTTTTATTCAAATCTCTTCATTGTACCAAAGAAGGAGAATTCCTTCAGACCAGTTCTGGATCTAAAAATATTGAATCGTTATGTAAGGATATCAACGTTCAAGATGGTAACTGTAAGGACTATCTTGCCTTTTGTTCAGCAAGGGAATTATATGTCCACAATAGATTTACAGGATGCATATCTGCATATTCCGATTCATCCAGATCATTATCAGTTCCTGAAATTCTCTTTTCTGGACAAGCATTACCAGTTTGTGGCTCTGCCGTTTGGCCTAGCTACAGCTCCAAGAATTTTTACAAAGGTTCTCGGTGCCCTTCTGTCTGTAATCAGAGAACAGGGTATTGTGGTATTTCCTTATTTGGACGATATCTTGGTACTTGCTCAGTCTTTACATTTAGCAGAATCTCATACGAATCGACTTGTGTTGTTTCTTCAAGATCATGGTTGGAGGATCAATTTACCAAAAAGTTCATTGATTCCTCAGACAAGGGTAACCTTTCTGGGTTTCCAGATGGATTCAGTGTCCATGACTCTGTCTTTAACAGACAAGAGACGTCTAAAATTAATTACAGCTTGTCGAAACCTTCAGTCACAATCATTCCCTTCGGTAGCCTTATGCATGGAAATTCTAGGTCTTATGACAGCTGCATCGGACACGATCCCCTTTGCTCGTTTTCACATGCGACCTCTTCAGCTCTGTATGTTGAATCAATGGTGCAAGGATTACACAAAGATATCTCAATTAATATTTTTAAAACCGATTGTTCGACACTCTCTAACGTGGTGGACAGATCACCATCGTTTAATTCAGGGGGGCTTCTTTTGTTCTTCCGACCTGGACTGTAATTTCAACAGATGCAAGTCTCACAGGTTGGGGAGCTGTGTGGGGATCTCTGACGGCACAAGGAGTTTGGGAATCTCAGGAGGTGAGATTACCGATCAATATTTTGGAACTCCGTGCAATTTTCAGAGCTCTTCAGTTTTGGCCTCTTCTGAAGAGAGAATCGTTCATTTGTTTTCAGACAGACAATGTCACAACTGTGGCATACATCAATCATCAAGGAGGGACTCACAGTCCTCTAGCTATGAAAGAAGTATCTCGAATTCTGGTTTGGGCGGAATCCAGCTCCTGTCTACTCTCTGCGGTTCATATCCCAGGTATAGACAATTGGGAAGCGGATTATCTCAGTCGCCAAACGTTGCATCCGGGCGAATGGTCTCTTCACCCAGAGGTATTTCTTCAGATTGTTCAAATGTGGGAACTTCCAGAAATAGATCTGATGGCGTCTCATCTAAACAAGAAACTTCCCAGGTATCTGTCCAGATCCCGGGATCCTCAGGCGGAGGCAGTGGATGCATTATCACTTCCTTGGAAGTATCATCCTGCCTATATCTTTCCGCCTCTAGTTCTTCTTCCAAGAGTAATCTCCAAGATTCTGAAGGAATGCTCGTTTGTTCTGCTGGTAGCTCCAGCATGGCCTCACAGGTTTTGGTATGCGGATCTTGTCCGGATGGCCTCTTGCCAACCGTGGACTCTTCCGTTAAGACCAGACCTTCTGTCTCAAGGTCCTTTTTTCCATCAGGATCTGAAATCCTTAAATTTAAAGGTATGGAGATTGAACGCTTGATTCTTGGTCACAGAGGTTTCTCTGACTCTGTGATTAATACTATGTTACAGGCTCGTAAATCTGTATCTAGAGAGATATATTATAGAGTCTGGAAGACTTATATTTCTTGGTGTCTTTCTCATCATTTTTCTTGGCATTCTTTTAGAATACCGAGAGTATTACAGTTTCTTCAGGATGGTTTAGATAAGGGTTTGTCTGCAAGTTCCTTGAAAGGACAATTGTACAAGCTTTGGTTCGTATAAAGCCTGTCATTAAGTCAATTTCTCCTCCTTGGAGTTTGAATTTGGTTCTGGGGGCGCTTCAAGCTCCTCCATTTGAACCTATGCATTCATTGGACATTAAATTACTTTCTTGGAAAGTTTTGTTCCTTTTGGCCATCTCTTCTGCCAGAAGAGTTTCTGAATTATCTGCTCTTTCTTGTGAGTCTCCTTTTCTGATTTTTCATCAGGATAAGGCGGTGTTGCGAACTTCTTTTGAATTTTTACCTAAAGTTGTGAATTCCAACAACATTAGTAGAGAAATTGTGGTTCCTTCATTATGTCCTAATCCTAAGAATTCTAAGGAGAAATCGTTGCATTCTTTGGATGTTGTTAGAGCTTTGAAATATTATGTTGAAGCTACTAAATCTTTCCGAAAGACTTCTAGTCTATTTGTTATCTTTTCCGGTTCTAGAAAAGGCCAGAAAGCTTCTGCCATTTCTTTGGCATCTTGGTTGAAATCTTTAATTCATCTTGCTTATGTTGAGTCGGGTAAAACTCCGCCTCAGAAAATTACAGCTCATTCTACTAGGTCAGTTTCTACTTCCTGGGCGTTTAGGAATGAAGCTTCGGTTGATCAGATTTGCAAAGCAGCAACTTGGTCCTCTTTGCATACTTTTACTAAATTCTACCATTTTGATGTATTTTCTTCTTCTGAAGCAGTTTTTGGTAGAAAAGTACTTCAGGCAGCGGTTTCAGTTTGAATCTTCTGCTTATGTTTTTCATTAAACTTTATTTTGGGTGTGGATTATTTTCAGCAGGAATTGGCTGTCTTTATTTTGTCCCTCCCTCTCTAGTGACTCTTGTGTGGAAAGATCCACATCTTGGGTAGTCATTATCCCATACGTCACTAGCTCATGGACTCTTGCTAATTACATGAAAGAAAACATAATTTATGTAAGAACTTACCTGATAAATTCATTTCTTTCATATTAGCAAGAGTCCATGAGGCCCGCCCTTTTTTTGTGGTGGTTATGATTTTGTATAAAGCACAATTATTCCAATTCCTTATTTTATATGCTTTCGCACTTTTTTATCACCCCACTTCTTGGCTATTTGTTAAACTGAATTGTGGGTGTGGTGAGGGGTGTATTTATAGGCATTTTGAGGTTTGGGAAACTTTGCCCCTCCTGGTAGGAATGTATATCCCATACGTCACTAGCTCATGGACTCTTGCTAATATGAAAGAAATGAATTTATCAGGTAAGTTCTTACATAAATTATGTTTTTTTGAGGATAAGTGTGACCAGTGCATGTTTCAGAGAAGAGGGAAATATACCAGTGCTGAGGGAGAGGTTGAAAATGTGTGTGAGTATAGTAAGGGTAGAAGAGAGGAAGGGGAGTAGCTGTGAGGGGATAGGGTCAACGGGACAGGTAGTGAGGTGAGAGTACAGTATAAGTGCTGAAACTTCTTCCTAAGTAACAGGAGAGAAAGAGTTGAATTTATGGCTATGTGGGTTGTGCTTGATTGTGAGCATTTGAGGGGTGAGAGAATGGAAGTATGTTGAGAACTGATTTTGTTTCTTATATTTATACATGTCTAAATATTTATATATGTATATATATATATATATATGTGTATATATACAGTGGGGAAAAAAAGTATTTAGTCAGTCATCAATTGTGCAAGTTCTCCCACTTAAGAAGATGAGAGAGGCCTGTAATTTTCATCATAGGTATACCTCAACTATGAGAGACAAAATGTGGAAACAAATCCAGACAATCACATTGTCTGATTTGGAAAGAATTTATTTGCAAATTATGGTGGAAAATAAGTATTTGGTCAATATCAAAAGTTCATCTCAATACTTTGTTATATATCCTTTGTTGGCAATGACAGAGGTCAAATGTTTTCTCTAAGTCTTCACAAGGTTGTCACACACTGTTGCTGGTATGTTGGCCCATTCCTGCATGCAGATCTCCTCTAGAGCAGTGATGTTTTGGGGCTGTCGCTGGGCAACACGGACTTTCAACTCCCTCCAAAGGTTTTCTATGGGGTTGAGATCTGGAGACTGGCTAGGCCACTCCAGGACCTTGAAATGCTTCTTACGAAGCCACTCCTTCGTTGCCCGGGCGGTGTGTTTGGGATCATTGTCATGCTGAAAGACCAGCCACATTTCATCTTCAATGCCCTTGCTGATGGAAGGAGGTTTGCACTCAAAATCTCACAATACATGGCCCCATTCATTCTTTCATGTACACGGATCAGTCGTCCTGTTCCCTTTGCAGAGAAACAGCCCCAAAGCATGATGTTGCCACCCCCATGCTTCACAGTAGGTATGGTGTTCTCTCTCCTCCAAACATGATAAGTTGTGTTTCTACCAAACAGTTCTACTTTGGTTTCATCTGACCATATGATATTCTCCCAATCCACTTCTGGATCATCCAAATGCTCTCTAGCATACTTCAGATGGGCCCAGACATGTACTGGCTTAAGCAGGGGGACACGTCTGGCACTGCAGGATCTGAGTCCCTGGCAGCGTAGTGTGTTACTGATGGTAGCCTTTGTTACGTTGCTCCAGCTCTCTGCAGGTCATTCACTAGGTCCCCCGTGTGGTTCTGGGATGTTTGCTCACCGTTCTTGTGATCATTTTGACCCCACGGGGTGAGATCTTGCGTGGAGCCCCAGATCGAGGGAGATTATCAGTGGTCTTGTATGTCTTCCATTTTCTAATTATTGCTTCTACAGTTGATTTCTTCACATCAAGCTGCTTGCCTATTGCAGATTCAGTCTTTCCAGCCTGGTGCAGGTCTACAATTTTGTTTCTGGTGTCCTTCAACAGCTCTTTGGTCTTCACCATAGTGGAGTTTGGAGTGTGACTGTTTGAGGTTGTGGACAGGTGTCTTTTATACTGATAACAAGTTCAAACAGGTGCCATTAATACAGGTAATTAGTGGAGGACAGAGGAGCCTCTTAAAGAAGAAGATACAGGTCTGTGAGAGCCAGAAATATTGCTTGTTTGAAGGTGACCAAATACTTATTTTCCACCATAATTTGCAAATAAATTCTTTCCAAATCAGACAATGTGATTGGCTGGATTTATTTCCACATTTTGTCTCTCATAGTTGAGGTATACCTATGATGAAAATTACAGGCCTCTCTCATCTTCTTAAGTGGGAGAACTTGCACAATTGGTGGCTGACTAAATACTTTTTTCCCCACTGTATGTGTATGTGTGTGTATATGTGTGAACATATTTATTGATGTATTTATATGTGCATATATGTATTTACAGACATATATACACATATAAACATATAAATGTAAATATTTATATAAATATATATATACACACACACATATATATATATATATATATATATATATATATATATATATATATATATATATATATATATATATATATATATATCTATATATATACATATATATATATATATATATATATATATATATATATATATATATATATATATATATATATATATAAATAAATAAATGCATTTGAACCCTTTGCATTCAAGTAGATGAAGACATGTAAAAAATATTTATGTAATATTCATATTTAATTAATGCTTAACAGTGTATATATTTTAATATTTCTTATTCCAATGTTCTTCACATAGGGGAATATGTTCTAAGTATTTTAAATATATATTCATATATATATAAATCCACAAAATTCCAATGATAGCGACAGCACTGTTTCAGTAAAAAATACTTACTTTATTGAAGCAATATATAGGATAAAACGGCCATGTTTTGAGTCATGTAGACCCTTAGTCATGCTACAGATAATGGCTATCCACCTCTTTTTATATCACCTGTATGTAAATTACCTCTAATCACCTTTAATTAACCCTTTGGGTATTTATTCCTGAATTAACAAATGAAGATCATAATCTTTGTTTAAACCTATCGGATATAGCGTTTTTAGGTGTTGTATCCACCATACTTCCTTTTTCTTGAGGAGCAATTCTCTATTACCTCTTCTTCTTTGTTTAGGAATGTGGTCTATCACCTGAAATATAAGATGGCTGACAAAAAAAATGATACTGGACGGGTCATGTCCTTGCATCTTATAGAAGATTTATGGGCACTTATTCTATCTTTTATAGGGTTTATCATTTCCCTTACATAGCCCTGCCCACATGGGCTTTTTAAAATATATACAACATGGTCTGTATCACAAAGGTAAAATCCTTGAATTTCTCACTACTTTCTGTCATTAATTTGTGCAATAAATTTGCCTTTAATCATTGAATTGCATTGAGCGCAATTTACGCAAGGATATGACCCTTTGTTAGCAGTCGTTTGGTAGTTTATTGTTTTACTTTTGTTAGTACCAACATCTGCCTTAACCACTATGTCCCTGATATTTTTTTACTCTTTTGTAGGAGTTAATAGGTGGTTTCCTAAATTCCTCTATATGGGTATTTGATTTATTCAATAGGTACCAATGTTTCCTTAAAATGTACGAGACTCTATCACTATATTGGTTATATTCAGATGAAAAGATAAGTTGTCTCTTGTCTTTATGTTTTTTATCCTGATGTTTTTTATCTCTGAATTTCTCTAAAGGGGTGATGGCAAATTCAGTTTTAACCACCTGTTCACAGTTAGAAATGATAATGGGAGGATAACCTCTATCTTTAATTTTTTTTTTTGCCATTTGTTTAATCCTAATCTCTTGCAGGTTTTTATCTTAAACATTTCTCACAGTTCTATAAAATTGGCTTTTGAGAATTGAGTTAAATGGACAGTTCACCCAAAAACTTTCTCCCCTTTAAATTATTCCCAATGATCCTTTTTACCTGCTAGAGTGTATTAAATTGGTTGCAAGTAGCTCCTTTACTCCTATTTCAGCATTTGAAATAGCTGATTTAGCTTGTGGTTTCCCAACCTATACTGAAAGTTTTGATACTGGCGTATATGCTATTGACAAGCCTAAGTAAACACAGCCAGCAGAATAGATTACACCCTCAGTGGGGGGCATGATAGTTAAGTAATAAAATGATAATTTTCCATTGTTCTCTCTATGTATTGAGCTTTGGTGTTCCAGACAAATATAAGATAAGGAAGCAAGTCTGTGTACATAAAAGTGATAACATAATGAGATCTGATATTACCTGAAGCTCAACCCATTGTAATAGGCTGTGGTTTCAAAGCACAAAACCAGCTACTTCAGATACACAAATAAACCCGAAAATGCAATTTCTCAAATATTTTATACTCTGCAGTTGGTATAACAATTCATTTAAAATACATTTATGGAAAAACAATTTTACAGTGTACTGTCCCTTTAAATACTCTTTCAGGATGATAGCTTGTAAAGTGCAGTAGCGTATTGCGGTCAGTAGGCTTACAGTAGAGGTTTGTAGTTAAATGTCCCTCCTGTTTAAATACCAGTGTATCTAGATAGCTCACATTCTCTTTAGAAAAAATCAGTATAAACTTTAAACTTTTCAGTATAACTATTAAGTTCCTCTACAAAAACAATTTTGTTTCTGGTGTCCTTCAACAGCTCTTTGGTCTTCACCATAGTGGAGTTTGGAGTGTGACTGTTTGAGGTTGTGGACAGGTGTCTTTTATACTGATAACAAGTTCAAACAGGTGCCATTAATACAGGTAATTAGTGGAGGACAGAGGAGCCTCTTAAAGAAGAAGATACAGGTCTGTGAGAGCCAGAAATATTGCTTGTTTGAAGGTGACCAAATACTTATTTTCCACCATAATTTGCAAATAAATTCTTTCCAAATCAGACAATGTGATTGGCTGGATTTATTTCCACATTTTGTCTCTCATAGTTGAGGTATACCTATGATGAAAATTACAGGCCTCTCTCATCTTCTTAAGTGGGAGAACTTGCACAATTGGTGGCTGACTAAATACTTTTTTCCCCACTGTATGTGTATGTGTGTGTATATGTGTGAACATATTTATTGATGTATTTATATGTGCATATATGTATTTACAGACATATATACACATATAAACATATAAATGTAAATATTTATATAAATATATATATACACACACACATATATATATATATATATATATATATATCTATATATATACATATATATATATATATATATATATATATATATATATATATATATATATATATATATATATATATATATATATATATATATATATATAAATAAATAAATGCATTTGAACCCTTTGCATTCAAGTAGATGAAGACATGTAAAAAATATTTATGTAATATTCATATTTAATTAATGCTTAACAGTGTATATATTTTAATATTTCTTATTCCAATGTTCTTCACATAGGGGAATATGTTCTAAGTATTTTAAATATATATTCATATATATATAAATCCACAAAATTCCAATGATAGCGACAGCACTGTTTCAGTAAAAAATACTTACTTTATTGAAGCAATATATAGGATAAAACGGCCATGTTTTGAGTCATGTAGACCCTTAGTCATGCTACAGATAATGGCTATCCACCTCTTTTTATATCACCTGTATGTAAATTACCTCTAATCACCTTTAATTAACCCTTTGGGTATTTATTCCTGAATTAACAAATGAAGATCATAATCTTTGTTTAAACCTATCGGATATAGCGTTTTTAGGTGTTGTATCCACCAATACTTCCTTTTTCTTGAGGAGCAATTCTCTATTACCTCTTCTTCTTTGTTTAGGAATGTGGTCTATCACCTGAAATATAAGATGGCTGACAAAAAAAATGATACTGGACGGGTCATGTCCTTGCATCTTATAGAAGATTTATGGGCACTTATTCTATCTTTTATAGGGTTTATCATTCCCTTACATAGCCCTGCCCACATGGGCTTTTTAAAATATATACAACATGGTCTGTATCACAAAGGTAAAATCCTTGAATTTCTCACTACTTTCTGTCATTAATTTGTGCAATAAATTTGCCTTTAATCATTGAATTGCATTGAGCGCAATTTACGCAAGGATATGACCCTTTGTTAGCAGTCGTTTGGTAGTTTATTGTTTTACTTTTGTTAGTACCAACATCTGCCTTAACCACTATGTCCCTGATATTTTTTACTCTTTTGTAGGAGTTAATAGGTGGTTTCCTAAATTCCTCTATATGGGTATTTGATTTATTCAATAGGTACCAATGTTTCCTTAAAATGTACGAGACTCTATCACTATATTGGTTATATTCAGATGAAAAGATAAGTTGTCTCTTGTCTTTATGTTTTTTATCCTGATGTTTTTTATCTCTGAATTTCTCTAAAGGGGTGATGGCAAATTCAGTTTTAACCACCTGTTCACAGTTAGAAATGATAATGGGAGGATAACCTCTATCTTTAATTTTTTTTTTGCCATTTGTTTAATCCTAATCTCTTGCAGGTTTTTATCTTAAACATTTCTCACAGTTCTATAAAATTGGCTTTTGAGAATTGAGTTAAATGGACAGTTCACCCAAAAACTTTCTCCCCTTTAAATTATTCCCAATGATCCTTTTTACCTGCTAGAGTGTATTAAATTGGTTGCAAGTAGCTCCTTTACTCCTATTTCAGCATTTGAAATAGCTGATTTAGCTTGTGGTTTCCCAACCTATACTGAAAGTTTTGATACTGGCGTATATGCTATTGACAAGCCTAAGTAAACACAGCCAGCAGAATAGATTACACCCTCAGTGGGGGGCATGATAGTTAAGTAATAAAATGATAAATTTTCCATTGTTCTCTCTATGTATTGAGCTTTGGTGTTCCAGACAAATATAAGATAAGGAAGCAAGTCTGTGTACATAAAAGTGATAACATAATGAGATCTGATATTACCTGAAGCTCAACCCATTGTAATAGGCTGTGGTTTCAAAGCACAAAACCAGCTACTTCAGATACACAAATAAACCCGAAAATGCAATTTCTCAAATATTTTATACTCTGCAGTTGGTATAACAATTCATTTAAAATACATTTATGGAAAAACAATTTTACAGTGTACTGTCCCTTTAATACTCTTTCAGGATGATAGCTTGTAAAGTGCAGTAGCGTATTGCGGTCAGTAGGCTTACAGTAGAGGTTTGTAGTTAAATGTCCCTCCTGTTTAAATACCAGTGTATCTAGATAGCTCACATTCTCTTTAGAAAAAATCAGTATAAACTTTAAACTTTTCAGTATAACTATTAAGTTCCTCTACAAAATCATGTAATGTCTCCAATGTGCCCCTTCATATGCCAAAAATATAATCTATATACCATAGCCAAGTTTTACAGTATCTAGAGTATGCAACGTTTGTATACACAAATCTATTTTCAAATTGTCTAACGAAAATGTTGGCATATGAAGGGGTCACATTGGAGCCCATAGACGTACCGTTTCTCTGCAAGTAAAAAGTGTGTTGAAATAAAAAATAATTTAGATAGAGAATTACATTTAACATATCTTCTACAAATTCACATTAGGGTGCAGAACATTTAGCATTATGTTTCATGAGATCAAATACAGACTGTACTCCTGCCTCGTGGGGGATGGATGTACAAACTAACTATGTCTAGGGAGAAAAGAATATCTGAGTTCTCTACCTTAAAATTCCTTATTTTTTCTAAAACCTCACCTGTATCTTTAAGAAATGATGGTTGAATTTTGGCCATGGGGTTAAGTATTCAATCTAGGAAAATGGCAATGTAGGAGAAAACCAAATCTGTACTTGCCACAATGGGTCTCCCTGGAGGTTCTATTAAACTTTTATGAATTATTGGTGTTGTGTAAAAAACTGGTGTGATGGTGTCTTTTTTTTATAAGGAATGTTGCTAAATCTTTAGTAATGACTTTATTTAACAAAGCTTTATTAATTACCTGTGCAATTTCTTTTTAAATCTCCAATAATGGATCACAATCTAAGATCAAATATACCCCACCATCTGACAGCTGAGCTAATATTTCCTGTATAGAATAATCTCTGTCTAAAATTACCACAGCTTCGCCCTAATCTGCATGTTTTATTATAATTGATTTATTGTTAGACACATTTTTAAGTGCCTTTCATTCAGCTATGGTAATATTATCTACAATCTTGGGTTTTTCTTTAGACCAGAGTTTTTTAATATCTGCTTGTACAAATGTATATAGGTCTCAACTCCTGGGTTTAGAGTAGATTTATTTTTCAACCCAAAGGGTCATATATCAAATATAGTGTTATTAACATTATCTATATCATTATCATTATGAGCAACATCTGCAACATTAACATTTGAAACATTGTTTCGCTGAGTACAAAAAAATGCTTTTAACCTGATATATATATCTATATATATCAGATATATATAGAAATATGTACCTAAGAATAAATAAATTATATTCTGCTGTGAAGAAAATTGGAATGGGAAATATTATTATTTCTTGTCAGGTTAGCACACTTAGTTTAATGTGATCTGGTTTGCACTCCACTGGTAAACTAGTTCTGAGTAAGCAAACAATAATATACATACTAGTCTTTATAAAAATTCATACTCACCCTTTCAAGAATGTGAATTTGTTTGCTTTGTTTGCTGATGTTTGTTATATGGCCATCATCCCTCATTTGGTATTATTTCATTTAAATGTAAGGCAGTCATGGCATATCATACATAATGGCATGGGGATTTAAGTATTGAATCCTTTCTATCTGTAAACCTGGTACTATTTTATTTAGAATGTCTCTTTAGAATATCTATTTAAACATTTTGCTAGGATGCTGTGCAATATGCACTGAAATAAAAATGGTCTTAGGGGTTAATTTATCAATTGCCGGGCGAACATGATTCACTGTAACGAATCATGTCCGGACGATATCACTAAATGCCGCCAGCATACGCTTTGGGCATTTAACATTGCACAAGCATTACTTGTGAAATGCTTGTGCAATCCTGCCCCCTGCACATTCATGGCCAATCGACTGCTGCTTCTTAACTTTCATTTCCGCCAAGGCTGAAACTTCGGGGGTAGAAAGTAGCATCTGCTGCTTATTAAATCTACCCCTTAGTCTCTTTTTTGTTTTGTTTTTGGTACCCAGTTCCCATGGTAAAAGAATATAATCCATTATGCATGTCTTCAGATTTTCAACTGTACGGGCCTTTGTTGTCTTATTTTGCACTTTATAATGTGCCACACATTCTCAATCGGAGACAGGTCAGGACTGCAGGCAGGCAATGCTAGCACCTGCACTCTCTGCTTGCGCAACCATGCACTTGAATTCTGGGCAGAATGTGGTTTGGTGTCCTGCTGGAAAATGCAGGAACGTCCCTGGAAAAGACGACCTCTAGATGGCAGCTTATGTTGCTCCAAAAATGCATACATATCTCTCTGCATTAATGGTACCCTCACAGATGTGCAAGTTACCTATGCCATGGGCACTAACACACCACCATACCATGGACAGATGCTGGCTTTTGGACCTGATGCTGATAACCGCTTGGATGGTCCTTTTCCTCCTTGGCCTGGAAAACAAGATAGCTGTTTTTTACAAAAACTATTTGAAATGTTGACTCGTCAGACCACAACACAAGATTCCATAGTGCTACTGTCCATTTCAGATGAGACAGAGCCTAAAGAAGTCAACTTTTGTTTTGACCATAAATCTTTTGCTTCTTTGAAATTGCTTGTGAAAATCCCAATGGAATGCCATTCATATTTAACTAACTTTTACTACTTAAAATAGTTTATTTGATTAACATGGCAGTTCTTGTAATGGCCTGGAATGGCTTAGAAAATAAAGCAAAATATCGCTCAAACTGACATACATTTAATATGTACAAGGTTTCTGATAAATTGTCATAGAGGACAATACTTAATTACTTGTGGGTCAAAAATTATTTTGTTGTGTAATATTTTCTTACACAGAAAAATGCAATTTTTTGCTTTCATTTTTTTTAAATATATTTTGTTTATTAATCATATCCACAGTATATAGCAGTGGAAATCCAAAAGATATAGTTTAGAAATAATCAAATACATAATGTTACAATTTACAACAGGGTCATTTTAAATAATACATAAAATAAATACACTTTCTGGTAGTTAAACCTTGATTAAAAATGTTTTATTGTTTAGCGAAACCATAAATAAGGTTTTTGTGTTTTCTTAATACACTAACAATAAACAGGACAAAGCAGAAGAGAGAAAAAAAGGGAAAAAAAGGGAAAGATTTTTTCTCTGCTTCTCTCTCTCCATCTCCTCACCCCCCCCATCCCCTCACTCAAATGTTATCTCCTTCTTGTTTTCTGATATCTTATCCTTACTCTTCTTTGTTTTATGCTTATTACATAGTGTCTCTAGAATTAGATATCCATTGATGCGGAGACCAGCCTAGTAGAACTAAATCAGCAAAACTATTAGAACTTGAAAAGGGGGACATAATATGCTTTTGATTTGAAAGGGAATATGTTTTAATTATTGGTAGCCATTTGTTTAGGTAACTTTTTATATTTTTTTCTGAAAAAGTATTAATGTTATATGCCTCAAAATAATTTAATATTGTATTTCCTGAAGGAAAACCACTGTTATGAATATTACCTTTATGTATAGAAGTATATCATGTGATAGGAGTAATGCATGTAATTTTTAATGACACACTTTCTTATAACTTGTAAAAGATAATAAACACAAAACCTAAATCCTTTTGGTTTCTATCAGTCTATTAAATATACCGACACCAGATGAATAAACAAAACTTAGCTTTATTAAAAGATTTTGATTAGAAAAATGATCAGCATTTAATAGTAATTTAAGCAATCAAAATATATACAGAGAAATAAACTACAGTCCTATAATAATCAATTAAAGCGATAACATAATAACTCCAACTAGCAAGAAAAACAGAATAACGCAGAGATTAAACTATAAAGATAATTAAATCATATTTCAAAATAACACAAAAATTGGCTTGATGATAGGAACAAAATATTATTCTCCTAAGGTAATTGCAGAGAATAAGGTAAATTAATAATCATGACAAACTGTCAGATAATAATTTATCACAATTCCTGATTCACCTGGCGTTATTGTCGACTACTAAGACCAGATGGTAGGAATTATCAAAAGAAAAACACAAAGCTATAAAACAATTAAATTAATTTACCTGATTAAATAGACAAAGATATTTTAAATAAATGTAAGGTGTAAATCTTAATGATATTAACATTTAAGGTGACTTAATTTCATACATCACCAAAGTAAATAAATTCCCCCTTTTCAAACAGGAATCAAGCTGTCAGGTCGTAGGTCTGTTCGAGTAGGCTAAACTTAGCCTCAGCAGTATTAATCCAATAATCTCGGACCTCTGTAGTTGATTAGCAAATTACCAACTCCATATATGATGTGACCAGTTCCAAAATACAGGAAAAATGACCCCTTCCATTGGGATAGACCCTATATATTACCATTCTCTATTCTAGGAGGAGTCATTGATTATAATATTTAATCATTAATTAACATAAAATTAATTAGATGAAATAGGTAATTGTTCTGACAGTAGATGGTTCCTCGCATACAGGGTAAAATTCAAGAAAAATATTTATTTTTATTTATGTTACCCCAACATTCCTAGACCGTTAATCAAGGTTATAAATTGGCACTTATTTACAGAAATAAGCAACAAGTTGGACCCTAAGCAAGTAAACTGAGCAGAACTACCTTGAATAATGAAAAATATATTGATAGAAAAACTTCTCAGTCAGCAAGACTGAGAAAAACAAAATGTAATGTCATAATAGACGAGCCACGAGTAGGCTTAAAAACCCCCAACATGGAGTCTTTTGTGTTATGATAAATTCATGACACCACAAAACCAAGAGAGGAATGAGCCTTCCAATTATTAAGAATGAAATGACGGACAACCAAAATAATGGTATTAATAGTTCTTAAATAGCTTACATATCCACTATCTTTAATAAAAAAAAATATTCTCAGCAAAACTCTAATATTTTTGCTCTAAACAGTTTATTAAAGCAATAAAAAAAAAAAATCTGCCAGTATTGAAATATTTTTGGACATGACCAGAACATATGGACTAAATCTGCTTTTTTAAAGGCACAACGAAAGGCACACAGAGATCAGAGATGGGAAAAACTTAATTTTATTGGGAGTTATATATGCATTATTGATGTTTCATGTGAGATTCCCTATAGATCATGGGGACCTCAGATTGGTCCATGTAATTGAAACTTCGTTTGAAATTATTAATCTCTAAAGAGGAGATTTGCGAGGACCAAAAGTTTAATAATTTATTTAAATAAATTTGGCCTTTTTTGGCAAGCAAATTGTCATAAACTAATGATATTGAGTGGTTTCCAGAAGCAATTTTTTAATACATATATTGATCCCAGTCTAACATGTTAATATAGTGTCTGAGCTAAAAATAAGTGAACAAATTGTATCTAGAAAGATTACATTTTTGTAGAAGCAAATTAAAGGACATCATTTGGCTGTTATCTGATATTATTTAATACACCAAATTAAGACCTTTTTTCAGACAAAGACCAAAAAAACCTCTTGGGAAATTCCTGGAATAAATTCTGGGTTACCATTTATAGGTAAAAAATTTGAAAATTTAAAATTTACACCTAAACAGGTACAGAACTTCTGCCAGGCCCAAAATATATTTTTTATAGAAATGCGATTAGCTTTATTTGAAGGTAGTTTCTTAACAGGGCAATGTAATATAGGCTTTAAAGAGGAAGGGAACCAGTTAAAGTTGAATGCAACTTTAACCAGAGTAGCAATATTGTATAATTTAATATCAGGAAATGCTAAACCAGCCTGTACTCTTTTTTGCATCAATCTATGAATTGAGATACTATCTTTAGAAAGTAATAAAACACAAGAAGCATGAAAACTGTAGATATCTCCTTTAGAGATGAACAGAGGCAGATAGTGAAGTGGAAAGAATACCCTGTGGAAAATAATAGTTTAATCAAGTTGACCTGAGCAGAAAGAGAGAGGGGAAGGGCAGGCCAGATTTTCAAATCTAACATAGCTTTTTTAAATAAGTCATAATAGTTTAACTTATACCAAGATTTGGGATTCCTATGAATATATATACCTAAAAATCTAATGGTCTGTACTACTTTGAATGGGTGATCCTGACAACGTCAAGATTTAATGACCCATAAGAGCTCACTTTTATCTAAATTAATTCTATATCCTGAGAATGAACTGAAGGAAAAAACAATCTGCATAATTAAGAGAATAGTGTGAGAAGTATTATATATATATAAAAAAGTAGATCATCTGCATAAAGAAGATTTTAAAAAAATAAGAACCAAAATGAATCCCTTTTAATTCTTGCCTCAACCATGTTGCTAATGGTTCAAGCAACAATAAAAGAGGAGAGAGGGGGCAACCCTGTCTAGTACCTCTCTCAAGTCGAATTCCCGGGGAAAGAGCACAATTAATCAGCAAAAAGGATAATGGATTATTATAAATATTGTAGATAAATTGCATAATCTGCTCTCTAAATCCAAATTTCTCTAAGGTTTTAAAAAGATGTTGCCAAACAATAAAATCGAAAGCCTTTCCTGCATCAACCGTAATATATGCAATATCATCATTATTTCTCCTTTTTCCAATATTCACACTATTCCAAAAGTGGTCTAGCATAGAGACTACCTTTTGCCTGTTCTTTGATAATTCCTACCTGACATAAATCCTGTCTGATCTGGGTGTATAATTTTATCCAGACATTTATTAAGTCGATTTGCAATAATACTTGGTATAAATTTATAATCTGCATTCAAAACTAAAATTGGCCCATATACCTTTTTTGACAATTAAAGATACATTAGCTGCAGAGAAGTATCTAGAAATTGAGTCATTTGCTATAAAATATGTATTAAATAATCTTACTAAAGTATCCTTAACATTGTCTACTCAGATCTGGGAGCCAATCTGGGCCAGCGGCTTTATATAATTTTGCCTTCTTTATTGCCAGAATAATCTCTTCAGAAGAAATATGAGAATTTAGTAATTGTAGATCTGATTCTTGAATCTTTGGGGTAGCAATTTTGGCGCAAAAGCTATCTTGATTTAAATGGTTTATTTTTATCTTTGAATATAATTGTTGATAAAACATAAAAAAGGCATTTCTTATATTCTCTGAATCAGTATATTGGTTATCTAACTTAATGACCGAAATATAATTCTTGCTCTTTCTATTTTTAATTCATTTGGCCAAGTATTTGGCCGAGCAACCATAGTAACCTCTGTAATGATTATTAATCTTAGATTCCTTTAACAGACATTTTTGTGTTAAAAAAAATCTCTATCTTTTTTAGCCCGACAATATTTTTTCCATTTAGACGCCGAAGTGACTAGCCGGAATTTTCTATATGCGTTCCTAACTTGGTTGGATAATTGTATTTCTCTTGCTTTTAGTTTCTCATTCCAAGAACACAGGTATAACTAATTTTGCCACGTAGAACAGCTTTAGAAGCTTCCCAAAATGTTTATATCCTTATTGTAATATGCAATATTAAGTGTACAGTAGTCTTTTAATTTCTGAATCAGCAAATTAGAACATTTTGGATTGTTCAGAAGATACCGAGGAAATACAAAATTCAAATTACCACTCCTGTCTTTCCATATTGAAGAAAAAGACAGAAACAATATTGCGTGGTCTGAAATCAATATATCATGAATCTTAGTCTCTATCTCTAAAATGGAGAGACCTTTAGAAATCAACAAGAAATCAATCCTAGAAAATGTTTTATAAGATATGGATTCACAGGTAAAAACTTGAGTATCAGGATTTTTAGTCCTCCAGATGTCTTTTAATTTAAGGGACTGACAAAAATTATTAAAATATTTCGACATTCTGTTATATTCTTGTGCTTTCTTGTTGGAAAGTATCTCCAGTTCAGGGCATAGAGACATATTAAAAACCCCATCAAAAATTAGTACTAATATGAAGATATAATTTAAATTATTGAAGGACAAAACATATTAGGGTCGTAGATATTGCAAATTTTTGGCTTTTATGATAATAATTAAATATTTTTCTATAAAGCTTTTTAAGTAAAAGTGTAATTTACTAGTATTTTCTCAGTGGCTAAAGGTTTAGTGCTTAATACATATTTAATAGATATTTGTGAGATCTTTGTCATGTTTGCTTTTTTCACTATAGCTAAAGCATTACAATTAGGCTAAGAAGCCAATACAAAATGGTGCTATAATATGGGTAACGTCTCATTTAGAAAAACAAATTTGACAGTAATATTTTTTTATTAAAAAAAAAATGTTACTACATTTTCCTAAATTCAAGATAGTGTTAAATTCACATTTCTTTCTCCAACATATTTTATATACACACAGCCCTCAGACAAAGATAATGGGTGAATAATGTATAGATTAGCAAAAGGGAAATTATAATTGTTGAATAACACTCAGTTATACAGGGTCAAAAAGACGTCTTTAAGCATATTTTTTTACATTAGAAAAATAACAATAAAGATGTTTTAAAAGATTGTAAATATTGTATCCAAACAGTAAGTGTTATAAAAGCAAGAGAAACATGAAGACATAGAAGTGATTATCGTGCAATGTAACAATGAAGGTCATTTTGTAAATATAATAATGCATACATATAATATACAGCATAATATTAGTTTCTGTTAAAGTGCAAATTTTTAATCATTCTTTGCTTAGTAAAATGTTCATGAGATCCCTATAGCACATTATTCAGAGTAGCTGGTGAAAAGCAGAGGTTAAAGGGGAAATGAAATGTTTTATAAATAAATAACTGTAGAAAAAAAATAAAAAAACTGTTTTAAAACTATTATTAATATTTTAAATCATTTGTGCAGATACTTATAAAAATTAAGTGCTTTTTGTTTACATTGTAACAATCTCCCAAGCTTAAAACTTTATTATCCAATATAAATTAAGAAAAATGTGTTGAAATCAGTTAAATAATATAACATTTTGCCCACATATCCAGAATTTAAAAAGTAGGTCCTTACACATATCTATTAATTATTTTCAAATGCTTTTTCAATGGATGAGACACTGGTTAATAAATATCCCTAATATCTTTAAATATCTGCACTCTAGTAAATATAATAAATATTAAATACGATTTAGTGAAACAAAAAATAGTATGTACAAAATGTGTCTAAGTATTATGACATTTTCACTGTTTATTAAACTTGTGTAGGAAATAAATGATCCTGCAGCTTGTCATTAGGTATATACAAATAATCAGGGATAAAATATTACAGAAAACAGTGCATTATACACATTAAATAATAGCAGATTCAAAGGTTTAGTTCCATTCAATCAATCATGACATAAAGAGCATAGAACATTTATAGCACTGTAAATATGAAAATATAATTAATGATCCTGTGGAATAAAAAAATGATAACTTGTTACTTGCTAAAAATTTGTAAAAAATAAAAATACAGTCACAAATATAATCAAACAAATACAAATAGAAAAATAACCTTTACAGATAAAGGAGAGTAATAGGTTTAACTACTGTAAGACAGAAGGCAAACAGATATTTGAAGGATCATTCAAAGCCTGTTGTCAACTTTCTACACTTTAATTTCATGAATATTACTGAAGCAAAAACGTACGGCTCAGACATTAAAGGGGCCACTGTCAGTAAATATTTTCTATGCCTGTTACTAACTAACTACCCCAAATACACTTTTTATCAATAGCATTTCATTAACATATCTCTACCGTATATCAGAAATCTTGTCTGCAAATTTAATTGATTTCCAAACCCACTCCGTGGGCATCCTTTGCTCTGTACCAATCCGTTTACAATACCTAGGTTTCAAAATGGCGCTTTAAACACAAAGTTATTGGTTTAAGTATTTTGAACATGCAGTGCTGAAAATAGTGGGCAGGATAACGTGACATCATCGGCGAATAAAAGATATAACTTTTAGAACGTTATGAAACTTCGTTTTGGAGAAAATATAGGTCAGTTGGTTTTAATTAATGTTTATTAACTTTAATATGTTAGTTGTTTAGCTTAAAAATTATAACAGAAAGTAATCCTTTAACTTTAAAATGTGTGCATGGTATCATTGGTGTAATGTTTGATTTTGTGCTTTCATAGGAACACAGAAATCTACTGCCCTGTTAACCTCATAAAATGTAAATGGAATTCCAGGGAAATAGTGTCACACAGGACAGGGTCTCAAGAAGAGCAGACAGGGGACTGGATTTAAGCAGATAATGGCAAGGTGAAATGGGTAACCACCGACCAGCTATCAAATTAAAATGTGTTTTGTGTCAGTTAAGTGTGGCATGAAAAATGTTTTCATGTAGTCATATGGGTGTTTAAGTGTGTCTCAAGGTCTTTTAGTAACTGTTACAAGTCATTTTTA
This sequence comes from Bombina bombina, assembly GCF_027579735.1. Lineage (NCBI taxonomy): Eukaryota > Metazoa > Chordata > Amphibia > Anura > Bombinatoridae > Bombina > Bombina bombina. The sequence goes on along the minus strand of NC_069500.1, from coordinate 1,152,203,558 downwards.
TAGAGGATCACCTGACAGAGACCAAACAGGAAATTCTGCATATCTGTTATTATTAGTAGCAATATTATATATATGAATGTGTTATGTACATATATTTTCACAAGACAAAGCAGGTAGGATAGCACTGTCTGTAGAACTTTTGAATGGTAAATTCTGGAAGGACCCATAAAGGTCTCTCTTAGATGTCCACTCAGTTTGATTTAATCCTCAATCTGTATGAGGTAAGTGCTGCATGTTCATCAAACGTGTTTTCCCACAGTAATTTCCCCAGTTGATTCCTTCCCTCACACAAAATAGAAGCTTTCTTATATGTGTTTCATATAGCTCCCGATATTTCTTCACAATAATGACTCATAGGGGGAGGGAGGAGAGAGAGGAGAAGAGATGCTTATAGTGTAATAAGTTAATTAAATTAAAAATCTAACAATGTTTAAAATGCACACTAGCATATAACAAACCTCAGAGAATATAAAGTATTTTCAGAGCAATGTTATCAATAACTACATTCATTCATTAAAATGTGTTCTGTGCAAAGTCCAGTGGAAGATATATCAGCGTCTTAATATACCTGCTCAAAGTTTTGGGATAATCCTCTGTTGGTGTAATAATTAAAGGCACTTCTGTAATCTCTATAAATTCCTTATGTGTTTCAAAGGTTACTATACCCTTCTATGACAAAGGAAAGGATTCACAGGCCCATAGAAAAGCCAAATTTATTGATGCTATTGCACACCTTCCGGGAGTGGGCTTGACCCTTGATTGGACTACAAGCAGACAACATGATCAGGGGTTCATATTACTGAACAGACCTACCCCTGATCATGACCTAATATATCCTAAATGAAACTAAATATTATACCTACTAGGCTTTCAGATGCAGACATAAAAATGACACATACAAATAGATCATAATATGTATGTTATATAAGGATCAGATATAGTACAGAGCATTTGCATCACAAACAGTCTGTTAGATCCTGTATATTAATAATGGGCAATAGTGGGCAAGATTACAAGTGGAGCCCTATTTAACACTCTCTCTCAAGCGTTAACTCCTCTAGAAGAAAGTTTTTTGCTTGTGTCAGATTGCTCTGTTTTTGCTGGCACGCTAACCATAAGAGCATAAAATCCTAACTTGAAATATCACGTGCGCAATAACGTCTTCCCCCTTAGAAGTAAATGGAGCAAAACATTTTGGGGGGGAAAACCATACTCGCGTTTAAACATGATAGCATATTGTCAAGTGCTCTAACCCAAAATAAAAATATGAATAATTCACATTCCAATGTTCTTCAAATAGAAGAATATGTTCTAGTTATTCATAAATACATATTTCTATATATTTTTTATGTTTTTTTGCACAAATATATATATAAATATATATATATATATATATATATATATATATATATATATATATATATACATAATTAAATTATATATAGGTATATATATATATTTTTTTTTTTTTCAAGAAAGAAGACTCAGTGTTTCTTCAAATACACTATTACCACCGCAAAATAAAGTAACAGTGTATTTGAAGAAACACTTACGGCCCGATTACGAGTTTTGTGTTATGAGCTATGCGGTGCTACCGTGCAATTTTTTTTATCACCGCTCACTTACATACAGCGCTGGTATTACAGGTTTTTACAAACCCGGCGCTAAAAGGCAAGAAGTGAGCGTTGAGCAAAATTGTGCTCCATACCGCACTTCAATACCAGCACTGCTTAAGTGAGCGGTGAGCTGGTCGTACGTGCTCATGCACGATTTCCCCATAGACATCAATGGGGAGAGCCAGCTGAGAAAAAGTCTAACACCTGCAAAAAAGCAGTGAAAATCTCAGTTTTATGTTTACACCTAACAACCTAACATGAACCCCCGAGTCTAAACACCCCTAATCTTACACTTATTAACCCTAACATCGCAGACACCTACAATATTCTTATTAACCCCTAATCTGCCGCTCCGGACACCGCCGCCACCTACATTATACTTATTAACCCCTAATCTGCTGCCCCCAACATCGCCGACACCTACATTATATTTATTAACCCCTAATCTCCCGCCCCCAATGTCGCCACAATATACCTATACTTATTAACCCCTAATATGCCGCCCCCAACGTCGCCGCCACTATATTAAATGTATTAACCCCTAAATCTAAGTCTAACCCTAACCCTAACACCCCCTAACTTAAATATAATTTAAATAAATCTAAATAAAATAACACCTAACACTACAATTAAATAAATTAACTAAATTAAATACAATTAAATAAATTAAATTAGTTAAATCACAAAAAACACTAAATTACAGAAAATAAAAAACAAATTACAGATCTTTAAACTAATTAGACCTGCTCCGCGGCAGATGTCTTGAAGATGGAGCCGCTCCATGTCGGAAGGATGAAGATAGAAGATGCCGTCTGGATGAAGACTTCTGCCCGTCTGGGGCACCACTTCTGCCCATCTGGAGGACTACTTCTGCAGGCTTCCTTGGGGACATCTTGCCGCTTGCATGAAGACTTCTCCAGGTAAGTGAATTAAGGGTTAAAAAATGTATTTTAGTGTTTGCGATGCGGGAGGACCTTGGTTTAGGGCTTAACAGGTTGTTTATGGGTGTTAATGGACTTTTTAGCACTTTAGTTATGAGTTCTATGCTACGGCTTTGTAGTGTAAAACTCATAACTACTGACTTTAGAATGCGTTAGGAATTTTGGAGGTAGAGACCACTCACTTTTTGGCCTCCCAGGACAGACTCGTAATACCTGCGATATGGAAGTCCCATAGAAAAAAGCGTTTACGAAGTTTACATAAGTCGGTTTGCGGTAAGGAAAAAAAAATGTGTGCGGTGCCACGAAAACCTGCAAAGACTCAAAAAGAGCAGCGGTAGTGAAAAAGCAGTTTAAGGGACCTGTTACCGCTGCTTTTTCAGCTTAACGCAAAACTCATAATCTAGTCGATAGTCTTCTTTCTTGGAAATATGAATACATAGTAAGACTTAGTACAACTTACTCGTTTGGAGTGCCTAATCCACTTGGAAAAAAGTATCTATCTATCTATCTATCTATCTATCTATCTATCTATCTATCTATATATATATATATATATATATATATATATATATATATAAATATCTATTTAGAAATACATAGAACATATTCTGCTATATGTAGAACATTACAATGTGAAATATTTACAGTAAATACACACTAGAACACTTATAGCATTGCATACTTAATTTACATGTTTTCATCTTCTTAACTGCATAAGGCTCCAATGCACTCTATATATGTCCTATATATGTGTACATATATATTTTATGTGTTATATGTGTATATATGTCTGTAAATATATATATTTCTATAAATACATAAATATATATACACAATATTACTCAGCACACCTAAATAATGAAAAAACAACTTTATTAATATACAAAATAGTGAAAAAAAGGTCACTGCCTAAAACCCTTCCCATTCCAAACATCCATCAGTCATGCATACAAATAAAAGAGCGATTACACCCCAGGCATCCCTAGGACAATCAAAAAATATGCCGCTATCTGAGAAAAAAGTCACTTAAGACCCAAATGTTTCAATGCTTGGTTAGTACTTGTAATCCAAAGATGAGGGTGTTGAATAATATAACTCGTCTCAGAAAGGGTTAATAAGCAAAGTTAATCAGCAAAGTCAATGTCTGCCAAGTATCATCTGCTATGTTAGTATGTCAAAAACAGATAAGGCACTCTGTAGGATCTCTTCTGAACCCTTACTTAAATATATGCAGGGTAAATCCCAGGTAAGTTGTGTCAGTCTATTCACACTGCATGTAACTTGTCAACGCCTCTTTTCAGTGTATTAGAGTGTTAGCTCAGTGCAACAGTTATTAACGACAGGTAAGCAATGAAATGTTCCCACTGTGTATAGCTGTCAACGCTTTTTATCAGCGTGTTAGGATGCAACAGTTAGTTATAACAATAGGGGTGTTAGGTATTAAGCCCAATACTTGCGTTCCATTTTAAGGGCACTTCCAATCATGTGCATAACATCACGTTCAGCTCAGTCGGCTCAACGGCAGGATAGCTCCGTAGCTCCGTGACTTTCACACCACAGGCTTGGTTCACAAAATCCAGAGAAAGTATTCATTCGGGTTCAATGCATCTCAGTGCAAGCATAGCAGTATGAAAACTTGTCATGAGTAGACGACATAAACAAATCAACTTCCGACGTGCATTTCGGGGACTACCAACCTTTTTCAAGGAGTATACGTCATAGCAGGTTATCACCTCTTCAAATAGGCCCTTGGCAAAGCTATTATTGGTTGAGTGAAGTACAACTTCCATACATTTGATCCACATTCATACTCCCCCTATTTCCTAAAGGTGGAATGATAATCTAACCAAAAAAGATAAAAGATAGAAAACACTAAAAAAATCTAAAAAAATTTGCATTTGCAAAATTTGCATATTAGCAATGATAGATTGATTTCCAGATAAGTGGTTTTCACTAGAGAGATCTGATTATATTAATGAAGCTAATATGCTTTACAGTAGATTCATAATATCCTGCCAATGTGGAAATATGCATTTTCCCCCTCTTTCCCAATAGATATCCTGAAACAAACATATTGAAGGGTATATTAAACTATAGGTGGAAATTCTCTGTGTAATTATTTAGATATAGGTTTAGATAGGATCTAGCTGCAATATTGATATATTTTTTTTAATATTTTTTTAGTGTTTTCTATCTTTTATCTTTTTTGGTTAGATTATCATTCCACCTTTAGGAAATAGGGGGAGAGTGAATGTGGATCACATGTATGGAAGTTGTACTTCACTCAACCAATAAGAGCTCTGCCAAGGCCTATTTGAAGAGGTGCTATGACGCATATTTTCTTGAAAAAGGGGCAGAGTCCCGAAGACGCGTGTCAGAGTTGTTTGTCTATGCCATCTACTCATGACAAGTTTCATCTGCTATGCTTGCAACTGAGATGCATTGAACCCGAATGAATATTTTCTGGATATTGTGAACAAGCCTGTGGTGTGAAAGTCACGGAGATACGGAGCAATCCTGCCGTTGAGCCGACTGAGGTGGACTTGACGTATGCACATGATTAGAAGTGCCTTACAACGGAACCGCAATTATTAGCTTAATACTAACACCCATATTGTATAACTAACTGTTGCCATCCTAACATGCATCCTATATTTTTTATAGACATAAATATATATTTACGCATATAGACATATATATATATATATATATATATATATGCACACATACATATACATGTTTAGACATGTATATGTATGACGTATGTATGTCTAAGTTAGAGCACTTTGATGGCTTTTTTTTTCTTTTCTTATACCTAAGACCTCATATATTGGAGGCCTTATACATTTTTTGTGTAATATTTTTTTAAATAATTTTAGTAGATGGTGTTATTATGAGTGTAACTGCACTTTTACATGTATTTTGATGTGTTTTGTTAAACCAAACACATCAAAAACAGTCAACCAGAGCTCTGAGAACGTGCTAACCCTATGCATGTTAACTTCAACTGCACTCAACTAATACAAGAGAAAAACCTGATGATAAACCCACTTCGCTTGCGCATAACTGCTAGAGCTCCACACATAATCTGGCACAGTGGGAGAGGTATTGATTGAGAGTATGATATTATTATAGTTTATTAAACTAACATTTTTTCCAAAGACATGGGTATAAAAAATGGTTGAACATAGATACTTCACAATAACTCTCAGCTGTATGTGAATAAACATAATAAAAATATATTAAAAAATGTTAGTAAAAAATATAAAAAATAGATGGTAGTTATTAATTAATTGGAATTCTCCAATGCCATTATAGAAATAGAGGGCATAGTATAATGGCATTTCTGAATAATCTAGATATATTGTGGAAAGGCTGCTAGGCCTATGTATTTATTAAGACCTTATGGAACTAGAATGCCCAGTTTATGGAACCATAAGGTTTATCATTGTCTCAATTTTACATTCCCTATCCCCACCTCTTCTCCCAGATTTTATATGTTCTAATATGGTACCCTTCAGGTACTTTAGATCTTGTTTCTGGACTATTTTATATTCAGCTCACAAATTATGTGATTTCAATGTTTGCAATGTGTTCATGTAACTTTTTGTGTAGGGTCTCTCACCCAATATATATTTCAGAAGTGTATCTTTTATTAATACATGCCAATGTTTCTGTATAATATTTTGAATTTTATTAGCTCCCTTATTATGGGATATATTTCAAGTGGCGCACTACTGTGTGCTCCTGCTTACACGTTATCTTTGCTAGATGAAGATCATTGAAATGTAAGATATTTGCAAAGGGCTCCAATGCACTTATATATATATGTCTGTATATGTATACATATGTATTTATGTATAACCTTTTAATGCTTTTTTTTTTTCAAAAGCTTTATCGAAAGAAAAATGTTACAATACAGTTTAAACCAACTGAATATAAATCTAACATAAGAAATAAAAAACAAAATAATCAAATCATACAAGGTTGTAAAAGATTATCAGTCTGTTAGTAACTTTCCAAGTATGTCTTCTAAAGGGTTCCTTTTGGGTCCCCTTATTCAATTTACTTTTACCTGTGTCTCCTATATATTGCTTCACAGTTAATGTTAATGTTTGTCTATTCAGTGTAGTTGCTCAGAATGAGTTTCGTTATGCCCCCTGTGCCTCATGATTTGAATATATTGATTAGTGTTCCTGCTGTATGGTATCGATTGGTAAGACAGGATATGTTAAGTCGCCTCTAGTGAAGCTATATATTCTTCCCAATGAAAATCATGTGATGATAAAAATCAAGTTGTGTAGTTTGTTGGTAGTGGGTATTGTCTAGTGAAACTAGTCTAGTGACATTTTGTCTCCATTCTGAGAGTGTTGGGGGTTTGTGATGTCTTCCAAAGTCTAGGGATCAACTGTTTAGGCTCCGCTAATCATTAATATAGAGTAAGGCTAGTCTGTAGTGGCATTTAAGCTTCGTGGTTTATTGAATATGAATGTCCTGGGGTCCTGGGTCTAAGTTTTGTGCTACTATCATTGATATTTTCTTTAATTAAAGCTTCCCAGTATTTTAACAATGAGTGGGCCAATTCCACCATACATGTGTAGAATGTACCTCCTTAGCCCGCTTCCCCTCCAGCATAATTTAACTAGTGTGGGGAAACATTTTTACCTCAATCTCTCTGGATATAAATACCATCTGGTTAATAGTTTTGTATTAGTTTCTGTAGTGCTCATCGACGAGGGGGATTTTCCCATAAGTCTGAATATGATTTGCCACTCTTTAGGAAGTATTGTAATGTTGAGTTCCTTTTCCCATGTTGTAGTATATTTTGGTAGGGTTTTTGAGTGTATTTCTAACAATATTCTATAAGACAAAGATAGGCCCCTTTTAGAAGGTCCCGGGGAGTGGCAGAGAGCCTCAAAGGGCAATAGTGGTCTAATTAGGTTTTGTTTTATTCGTTACTTTGTATAAAGTGAGCCATTTGAAAGAATGTATACCAGTTCTGTGCTGTAGGTGGTAGTTTATCATTGATTTCTGGCTCTGGCAATAATTTCCCATTGTTCAGTAACATATATACTGGGATATGTGTATGAATGGTTGCTATAGTGGGTTTGTGTTTTGTCTGTTGTACTGGGATGTCTGGGTTTAGCAAAAGTGGTGTTAATGGAGAAGGAATACTGGATATTTGTGTCTTCCCTTTTAGCAGTTTGTCCCATGTGTTAAGGGTTTCTAGGGTAATATTCGGGGTTAGTGGGGCAAGTTGATGTTTCATTTTATGTATCCAGCAGGCACTGCTTAAGCTTGAACATTCTGTTAGAATGTTTTCCAGCTCAACCCATTCTTTATGTTTTATGTGTTTACTCCAGTCTATTATTCTTGTCAGGTGGGTTGCTATCCTATAGTAAGAGAGATTTGGTACCCCTAGACCTCCATTATCACGGACCCTAAACATAATATATTTTGCCAGTCTGGGTTGCTTATTGTGCCATATGAATCCAAAAGATACATTTTGTAGAGATTTGACATTCGTCTCCGATAATTGTATAGGTAGTGTTTGGAAAAGATAGTGAATTTTTGGTAACATGGTCATTTTAAAGGTGTGAATGCGGCCTAGCCAAGAAAAAGGTTTTGGGTTCCAGTTTTGGAAATCTGTCTAAAGGTCTGTAAGTAATTTTTGATAATTGAGTGTGAAAATTTCTTGTGAGGTTTTTGCTATCTGGATCCCTAAGTATTTGATGGAATTCTGCTCTTTGGTGAAATCGTATGTGTTTTTAATCTGTCGGATGTCTACCTCTGGTATTGCTATGCTCAAAAGTTCTGATTTAGTGGTATTAATTTTATAGTATGACAGGGAACCATATAGGTCACATTCAGTTTTATGGGCTGCTAGGGAACTAATTGGAGATGTTAGCATCAGTAGTACATTGTCCATGTAAAGGGACATTTTATATTGTTTATTGCCTATCACTAGCCCCTGTATGTCATCATTTTGCCTAATCCTGGATGCTGATATTTCCATGGCCAGGACAAAAAGGATCGAAGACAGGGGACATCCTTGTTGCGTGCTGTTGTAGATAGCTATTTTGTTTTGAGAGGGAGTCATTGATTTTTTTTACGCGCCATGGGGTTGGAGTATAATGCCAATATTCTATCTACTGTTGTGCTTCCAAACCCAAAGTTATAGAGGGCAGCTTTTAGGAAAGACCAGTTCAACCGGTCAAAGGACTTTTCAGTGTCTATTGCCATAGGGGCAGTTGGTATTTTACGTGTCTTGCGAAGTCTAGTAGGTTAAGGTTGAGGGTATTATCCTGGGCTTCTCTATGTGGTATAAAGCCCACTTGGTTAAAAAGAATCAATTGTGGTAGTATTCTATTAATGCATGATCAATTATTCTGGCATATATTTTAATGTCAACATTTAGAGCAGTGAAATTGGTCTAAAGTTTGGAGGTGTGTCAGGTGGCTTCCCTGGTTTTGGTAAAACCGAAATCTGGGCTTATCCAGCATCGAATGGTGAAATTTGCGTTTGTTTGTCTATTTTATTAAAGATTATTTTTAAATGTGATATCAATATGTTTTGGAGTTTTTTATAAACATTTTACTGTGAAACCGTCCGTGACCGGGACTTTTACCAGTGTTCAGTGAGGTGATGGTCATCTTGATATTGGACTCTGAGATATGGTTATCTATTGAGTCTTTTTGTTCCTTGGTTTCACAGTCTCAAGATATGAAGTTAAATCTAACGAGGGCACTTGGTGTTTTTCTCTGCTTTTGATATCGTACAAGTCCTTTGTAATAGGTTTCAATTGTTGTATTATGTCTGGGGTCATGTGTACTGGTGAATTGGTCTTTGTTTTAATGCTATGTATGCAGGGTTTTAAAGTTTTTTTTAGCTTTCAGTGACCTTGCAAACAGTTTTTCTTGCTCTATTTGCTTTCAAAAGTGGAATTTTTATTTTGTACGGTGCGCCATCAAGTTGTTCTCTCTAAGTAATAGGTCTTGTAGTTCTTTCTTGCCTTGTGTATTGTAGGCATAGTTGCTGATCTTTGGGGTTTTTTTGTGTTTATGTTCCACGGTCCGCTAAGGATTGGGATAGTGCTAGGTATTGTTGTCTGGCCACCTTGTTAATATGTGATTTCGTCTTGATGAACTCCCCCCTCATAAAGCACTTATGTGCTTCCCATACCATATATGGATCGCTCTCTTCTAGAGAATTAAAAGTTAAGTATTCCAGCTAGAGCCTTTGCGGCTTGCTCTAATGATTGGGTTGAATCTACTAGGGTATTGTCTAATTTCCAGATAAAGGTTTGTAGAGGCGTGTTAGGCCATTTGAATTGTGTGACTATCGCTGAATGATCAGACCAGCTGGTATGTGAGATTTTGGTTGTCTGCGTGAGTGCTAGGAATTTTTTATTATTAGAGTGTAGGTGGCGCTAGAAGTAAATCAAGTACATCAAGCAATGGGTTAATAAACTTATAATTGTCTAAGTCTTATTTTATTCAGCCTCCAACATGGTTTCAAATATTGTGTTTAGTCAGGCTAATACCGTATAGTAAACTGGGTAGTGATAGTGAGAAATGAAAGTCTAAAACTAATTTCTAAAATCTCATGTCAAGTTTATTTCAATGTTCAAAACTTAAAAATCAACATACACAATCATACATGTGGCCCATGCTAATCAATCAAATCACTTTTCAGAATCACAATGTTAATAATATGTTCAGTTAAAACAATGAAAAATACAACAGCATAAAATCAGTTTTGCGTATACAATAATTAAGGCAATAAAAGTGTTGAGGGCAATCAGGGGCTTAGGTTATATTTGCCCTTTAGAAGTCTCTTATATTAAATTTGATATAAGATATTGTTTAGTCCATGGATATAGTACTATAGCATCAGAATCAGGTAACACCTATCTCAAGTGGGGTTAGGGGCAAAGCCCGGTGGTTCGAAGCCACTATTGTGATGTTCCCTATAATAGAAGAGATTCCGGAAATTGGCTTTATGTTTTTTCGGCTCTCACTTTTTGTAAAAGGGATTCCCAAGTTAGAACAATAGTTTTGTTATGTGGACAATAAGTCTATTTGAATAAACTCCAACAGGACTGCCGTGGTCCGGTATAGATGTGACTAGGCAGGGGGGGAACTGATATCGACACAGACACTCTCACCTGATTCTTCCTTGTCCCGGTATATCAGCTCACTTGTATAGGTTTGCTGTTTGGATGAGTCACGGACCTCCGGGTCCCAAATAGTAACTGTCTTCACTTGCGCAAATCTTACCTCAGTTACCTCCGTATCCAGACTTACAGCATATAGTGAGTCCTCTGCTCTTAAAGTACTCTGTACGCAGAGTGGGTTAGCGCTGTGTGTCCTCTTTAAAATACCTTTCTACGCGTTTCACCCCTAAGGTGTGGGGCTTTTTCAAGATCTTAAATATCTTAAGTACTTAAAGAGCAGAGGACTCGCTATATGCTGTAAGTCTGGATACGGAGGTAACTGAGGTAAGACTTGCGCAAGTGAAGACAGTTACTATTTGGGACCCAGAGGTCCGTGACTCATCCAAACAGCAAACCTATACAGGAGCTGATATACCGGGACGAGGAGAAGCAGGTGAGAGTGTCTGTGTTGATATCAGTTCCCCCTGCCTAGTCACATCTATACCGGACCACGGCAGTCCGTTGGAGTTTATTCAAAATAGACTTATTTCCACATAACGAACTGTTGTTCTAACTTGGGAATCCTTTTACAAAAAGTGAGAGCCGAAAAAACATAAAGCCAATTTCGGAATCTCTTCTATTACAGGGAACATCACAATAGTGGCTTGAACCACCGGGCTTTGCCCTAACCCACTTGAGATAGGTGTTACCTGATTCTGACTGCTATAGTACTATATCCATGGACTAAACATTATCTTATATCAAAATTTAATATAAGAGACTTTAAAGGGCAAATATAACCTAAGCCTGATTGCCTCAACACTTTTATTGCCTTAATTATTTGTATACGCAAACTGATTTTATGCTGTTGTATTTTTCATTGTTTTAACTGAACATATTATTAACATTGTGATTCTGAAAGGTGATTTGATTGATTAGCATGGGCCACATGTATGATTGTGTATGTTGATTTTTAAGTTTTGAACCATTGAATAAACTTGATATGAGATTTTAGAAATTAGTTTTAGACTTTCATTTCTCACTATCACTACCCAGTTTACTATACGGTATTAGCCTGACTAACACAATATTTGAAACCCATGTTGGAGGCTGAATAAAATAGACTTAGACAATTAGTTTATTAACCCATTGCTTGATGTACTTGATTTACTTCTAGCGCCACCTACACTCTAATAATAAAAAATTCCTTTTAAACCAAAACTACCTAGGAAGGAGGTAGCATAAGAGGTTGGCGACGTGGGTTGAGTCCAGCGCTCCACTTCAATGTTTCATACAATTGCTGCGTGAGTGCTAGGCCATCTGCGTTTGTGAGTAAATAGTCGTCTGCTGTATGTGTGGTGCGGATGGGAGAAAAAGGTATAATCCCTTCTATTTGGGTACATGAATCTCCAGATATCGTGCAGGTTGCAATCCCTCATCATCTTCCCTAAATATCTTATAGTTTTTTTGGAGGCGTTTATACTTGGGTTAGATGAGTCCATCGAAGGATTCAATGGTAAATTGAAGTTGCCCCCAACCAAAAGTATTCCCTTTATAATGTCTAGTATTCTATTGAAGGATTTCTTAAAGAACTGTAATTGTTTAGTGTTTGGTGCATATAAGTTGACCAATGTTGTCGGGATACCATATAATAGGCTGAACACTCCCAGGAACCTTCCCTCCTGATTTCTGTTTGTTTGTATGTGTTTAAATGGTATATCCTTATGTAATAAAATGCTGAACCCACTTTTTTTTTATGTGGTCGAACTATGGTAATATTGGGTATAATGGCTATCTAAATATTTTGGTTCTTTTGATTTTAGGAAATGTGTCTCTTGTAGAAACAAAATACCCCCCTTCCTTTTAGAAAAATCTAGAAGTGCCATGGCTCATTTCTGTGCGCAATTTAGGCCTTTTGTGTTTTGAGATATAAGAACAATCTTTTTACTTATGTTAGCCATGTGTGTGGTCTGGGAAGTAACATGGGAATTCCCTGTATGATTATCATTAGAGTAAAGCATAAGTCAGTGGCCCATGATAAGGAAGTAACCAACAACATTGTGACATATTTTCCATAGTATACAATGAGAATCACAATAAATAAAAATATAAAAGAAATAAACTGGCTAAACTCAGTTTGAAAATACAAACTGTTAAACCTGGATAAACAACATGAATTATACCCTAACGGTAGGTATTTTGGTGGTCTTAGTGTCATATGATGTTAACAGAATAGGAATAGGCAATAACCAGCTCCTCTACAAGCTTTTATGACTTAGTCTGATTATTGCCTTTTCGTCTCTTATATTCTTATAGCAAACATTTGTGTAGCCTGTTCTATATTCTAAATCCTACACCAGTTGCTAAACAGTTGATATCGCTAACTTCTATCTAATCTAGGATTACATAGCAATGACATTTTGATATCCTTCAAGCTTACATTCTAACATGGTACACATTCTTGTAACATTACCCATCTGCATCGCCTTCTGTCTCATCTGTCCATTGCAGCAATATCTACCTCTTAATATAAAGTACCTGTTTGATAGGTAATGGAGAGGGGAGAGTCTTGGTAGACAGTTGACTTCCCGCTTTAAGATTTACCCGTTGCCATCTTTTAGGATCCATCTGGGTTGATTTTTTCTTTGGTGGTTGCTGAAACTCTTCTGGCTCTGGCATCTTTGGGAGTTCTATGTCCAGTGCTGAGCATCTCCGATGTCCACTGTGGTTCTGCACGTTAATTTCCTATTGCCATGTAGAACATAGAGATGGAAAGGGAATCCCCATCTATAGAGAATTCTCTTTTGGTGCAGGAGGGATGTTAGGGGTGCCAGTTCTCTTCTCCTCTGTAGTGTCCACTGTGATAAGTCCTGGAAAAATTGGAGCACTACTCCCCTAAATTTTACTGGCTTTTTTTCCGTGAGAGGTTTAAAATTTCTTCCTTTTTTGTGAACTCCTTAAATTTCATTACAATATCCCTTGGGGGTGCTGTGTCAGGTGGTTTTGGTCTCAACGCCCTATGAGCCCTGACCCAGGGAATATCTGTAGTTGGCGTGGTGTTTCTTATATATGCAAAAAGGGATGGAAGATATGTTGGAAGGTCCTTGGGTAGCACAGAATCTGGTATGCCTTGAATCCTGAGGTTCTTCCTGCAACTCCGATTTTCGAGGTCTTCAATTTTGTCGTATAATTCAGCCATCATGGCCATGTGATGCATGGTAGAATTTTGAACATGATTTATTTAATCTTGGAGGTTATCTGTATATTCCTCCAGAGCCTCTACCCTGTTGCCAATGGTATGGAGATCTTGCTTAATTTCAGCGATTTCCTCCCTTATGCATTAGTGTATGATATCTGCAATGTCCTGCTTGGATGCTAATGTATAAAGAAGCGTGTTTGGTACTGATGTGCTCTCCTCTGCAAGGTCCAAGTTTTTCTGAGGTGTGGCATCACTGTGCCTTGGGGGTGTATTTGTCTCTCCATCCATTCTAGTTTTTGAGCCTGATGGTGAGAAAAATTGTTCCACCGTATTATCTTTTTGGCCTATTACTTTAGGTGTTCTGGTAGATTTGGGTAGTCATTTGCTATAAATGTTACAATTTTAGCTTGATTTTGTTTCTACTCTTCTCTGTGCTTTCTGATAGATTTTAGGTAGTTAGGGCATATGGCTTATTACAGTGCCGCACAGATCTTTATGGGAGCAATGTTAATAACTTTGACTTGTTCCCGTAGGGTATAAGATAAGGTTTTGTATAGTTCATTTGAGATAGCCTTTTTGTGGGGTTTATGGCTGCAGATGCGTATTGTGTATAACGTGTTGCCCACTTTCTCTTGCTCTATGCTATGAGCAGTGTTTCTACACCGCACCTCCAGTTACCTCTGTGGTCCCCTGTTGCACTTGTATGCTCGGAGTTGCTCGGCATGAGCCTCGCTGTTGTATATATGCCCCTGTTTAATACAGGCCTGGGATGTGTAGGTCTGTTGCCTGTAGGGAATTTCCTTCAGAATATGCTCCCCTGTTAGATGCGTAGGAGCGGGTGTTGCCTCTTCCGATTTGTATGCCTGGTTATTTGTGTCAATAGTGGTGAGTATGCAGCGCTTTGCTTTACTTGTGTGTTATGGCTTCTGGTTTGCTTTTTACTCAAGTGTGCGTAGGCCGTATGTGTTGCGTACTATATTATTGTTCCATGGCCTCTATCCAAGTTTCCAGTACAGACAGGTGTAGTAGTGTGTTACCTCTTGTTGTTCTGTCTTATGAATGATGCAGTCTTACTTGTCTTCATCCGTTCTCCTTAGCCCTCTATTGTGCACGGCTGTATTGTAGATTTCCATGTGCGTCATGCACTATGTGGTTGATCGCAGATGAACCTTTGTGGTGTTTATAGTAAGCTTAAACCTCCTTAGACTTCGTGGTTAGGATGATTAGGTGTCTC
This sequence comes from Bombina bombina, assembly GCF_027579735.1. NCBI lineage: Eukaryota > Metazoa > Chordata > Amphibia > Anura > Bombinatoridae > Bombina > Bombina bombina. The sequence goes on along the minus strand of NC_069500.1, from coordinate 1,152,188,413 downwards.
CTGCTTGCACTGTTCTTAGGCTCATGTTTGGTTATTTTTTATAACAGATTGAAACGATCTAAGGCAAAATTACTCGAGATGGTATTCAGAGCTCCGGTGTTATGCAGCCATCATAGCTGTGGCCAGCTCTGCCCCCCCCCCCCCCAATGCTTTTATTTTTAAATATTTATCAGTGTTGCTATGAATATAGAATATAAATACAAAACAGCTCAACCCAAGGCTCAAATGTGTTTATTCAAACTAATTTGTGCACAAAAGATAAAAACGCACTTACTAGAAGTATGTAAAGGAATTACATATAAAAAGAATGTCCTCAAATGCAATTCCCAATCTGCTGCAGCATTATTTCCCTTCTCTGTTTCTTTACTGTGATCTGTGAAACTGCTTGTTCAGTAGCAAGTGCTCTACCTTGGAGCTCCAGGAAACTCGCTACAGATCCTGCCAGAGGACACTATACCCAACGCGTTTCTTCCTGTACCGTCTGGACTTTATCAAGGTTTATATTTCCATATGGGAGGGTTGATGATATACAAAATATTTGCATGTTCTGAATAATCTCTAGTTTGCAATAACTATAGGACTTTAAAAGTATTATTGGCCTGCAGAAACATTTAATACTACCATTAGAAATATGACTTACAACTATAAATATCACCTTTCACATATTTGGAAGATTAGAACAGGGGAATCAGCAAGCTGGCGTGCTGATAATTTCTTCCAGACTCACATTATTGTGCTTTTGGATTTCTTAGTGTGCTTTCATTGATGATACTCATTTACTCATATTGTACTTGGTGATGCATTATGGGAGCTCTTCTTTGTGTATTTTAGAGATATGTTTGGATGCTTACCCAGAGTGGACAAGTGAGAAGCTGCATAATTTTATTTCAAGAGTAATATAGTGTGACCCACTGCTTTTCTTAAAAGCATTTATTGAAACTTTCTGTTTTTCTTAAAAAAGCAAAAGTGTTGTTATATTTTGTACTTGTTTGCACAAACTCTATTTCATTACATGATTTATATATGTTTCTTATTGTTCGCCACAGAAGAAAGAGATAGATAAAAAAAATAAGTTCAAACATAGAGGTGCTCATTACTTTATTAAAAACAAGAGTATTTTATAGAAACTAAATTGTTTAACTTTAAATAAAACAAGTAATATACAGTAATTGTAAATCTACATATTATTAGTGTAATCACTGCATTGAATACATCATTATGTATAGCATATATTTACTGTATAATATCCCTTTAAATACCTCTTACTATGTTTTAGACAGCAAATGCAGTTGTGCTAATGGAATTTTGCTAAAAAAATAACATATACTGTATATACTTATTACCATATATAAAACAATGATGTACTTTAAACATGGCTTGACTAGCAATCATACAATATCTGACCAAAATGAAATGTAATGAATCATATTACTCGGGGTATATAAATGTGTATTTTATGCACTATTCTGATAGATTTGTATGAGTGTGTACATGCCAGAAATCATATGTCAGGTATTTTTTTTATGAAACCATTTCTCTCTTTGACATCTGTCAAAGACATCTCAGAGACCTATGAATATTAAAGCACTTTTCACTTCCCCATTTGGCATTTTGAAGCTAGGTAAATAGAACTAAAGAAATAGGAAAGGAATGCTCCAAATTTCCATGTAAAAAAACTATTAAGATGATATATGAGGAAATCGACAGCTACAACTTAAAATATTTGAGAATAGCTTCTCATTCAACTATTTGACAAAATTTAGTCATAGGCTGTAGAGGTTATGACAAACAGTAGCTTTTATTTATTTTTTCTTCAACATCTTATATAGAACCAGTGTAATATCCTCTTATCTGAATAATAGATCAAAATTAGATTATGGGTAGGTTCAGGGACTCAGCATTTCAGACACATGCGAGCAGACCTAAGTAGCTGTGTTCTTAAGACCAGAGTTACTTAGCCACTCCACCACCTCAAGTGTGGCAGAGTTAAATCGTCCAGATCTGATCCAATCAGGATGGTTGACAGCCCCTGCAGTCTTTTGTGCAATGGTAAATGTGTGATGCCGGGAGGACAGGTTACCAGGAGCTAACCTTGTTTGTCTGACAATTGATAAATAGAGCCCAATTGATCACTCAATGGATGGATGTGATGTCCTTCACCTTTAAAAGACTGCTCACATTGGTCTGAAATATCACAGAATTAGCATTGTTGTTTTTTGTTTATATATTTTATATATATTATATTCTATATTATAGATGAGCTAACTTCATGGGGCTAAAATGTGTTTTTTTCCTAGTCTGAATAATGGGAAAGCTTTTGTATATTGTGTAAACCTGTAAGAAAATTTCAGATAAGCTTATTATACTACTTATTTAGTTTATATACCAAGATTGAGAGACATATTTTACATAACAAAAAAATGCAGATTGAAATTATAGCTATTTCATTTTGTAATTTTACATTAGTATAGGACTCAAGGAAATGCAAGCTCTCTTCAGTTTTGGCTATGAATATTTTATGCTATGGTTGGCTTGCCATGGCATACAAAATGCGTTGACCTCTTCCAATAAAAACTTTTATTTTTATGAATTTTGCAAATTTCTACTTTAAAAAAATAAAAATATAAAATGTTACATACTAAGGGCCAGATTAAGAGTGGAGCGCAAATTTTGCGCTTTGGCGAGTGCAATATATGCACACCACTCATAATATTAGCGCACGCAATTGTGAAGTGACCCACAATGTGAATGCAGCCTCTTGTAATGACTGGTTATTTATCGCATGCCGTAAACAGGTGAATTTGCCCATTTACGGGTGTGCAATAAACTATTGCTCCACTTGTAATCAAACCCAAATAGGGTACACCCTCCATTGGTTTACTTTTGACTCATAAAGTATCTGTAAACCTCAATAAATCATGAATAAAATTGAGACTAGTTAATAGTTATTATCATGAAATAACTGAAAAGTTTTTATTTGTGTTCCTAGCTTTCATTCTATTGGCTGATTTGAATTTGAACATGAAATCAGCCAATAGGAATGCAAGGATACCCCTATAGCATTCAAAATTCAGTGTGTGGCTATGTGATGTCTGTACCTTTAAGATGAGGGAGCTGTGTCTCTGATGCCTATTTAATGCCTCACCTGCTGAATCTCTTTGCTTGATTAATTGTTGTCTTCGTTGTACTCAAAACAGAACTCTAGCTCTGTCAAGTCTGATTTGTGAATTATTGCAAAGGAACGTTCTTTTCTGCAGAACCTGTTGCTCATCTAGTTTCTCTACAGGTTCCCTAACTTTCCTCTAGCCTTTCTAAGCTTAAGACTGCCTGATATTTCTTATTCACTGTGTTTACCTGGGGCTTAAGGATTTCAGCTCACTTCCAGGAGTAGGAGTTCACTGCTCAGCTTGTCACGCTCACAGCAGCAGTCTCTCTGCAACCTTCCAGTGTGTACTCACAGTATTAAAAGGCTTTTATTATTACTTTAGGCACTAACATTCTAAATTGTAAGTTCAGCAGTTGGATCTACTTTACACTAAGTTTTCTAAAAGAAACAGTACGAAGTGGTTACAAATTAATCAAGCCATGAGATTCAGCAGGTGAGGCATTAAATAGGCATCAGAGACACAACTCCCTCCTCTTAAAGGTACAGACATCATAGGCTATGAAGACCGCCACTGTAATGAATATAAGAAGATGGACCGCCACCGGAATAAAGAAGGACCATAACTGGGATGGAGAGGGAGTGCCACCGCCCGAATAAATCTATGGTGAGTTCCATCTTGGGGTTTAGTAGGAGTAGAGATTTCTTTTTAATTTTCTTTGGGCAGCAAAAGAGCTGGTCCACTTTAGGGCAATGCCATACAAAAGGCCTTTTTAAGGGCTATTTGTAGTCTAGTGTTAGAATATTCATTTTTTTTTTTTTTGGGGGGGGGGGGGGTAGAATAAGCATAACCATTTTGCTATTTTTTGTAATCGTATTTTTTTGGAATGTTACTTTTTTTTTTTTACAGCAATGTCAGCTGTTTTTCTTTTTACAGTAAGGTTAGGTTTATTATTTTTTGTAATGCTAATTTTTTTTTTTACAGTAATGTTAATTTTTTTTATAGTAATGTTTTTTTATAAAGGTAATCTTAGTTTCTCAGGAAAGTTTCAAATTTTTTAAAAATAGTTATTTTTTTGTAGAGGTAGGGTTAATCTATTTTGGGTTAACATAGGGGGTGTTAGGTTAGGAGGTTTAGATTTTAGTGCCTTACTTTGCGGTGGGTAGTGTTGCTGTTTGGGGTTAGTGTAGTGGGGACTTTGCAATGTGGGAGGCTGGTGATGTAGGGGTTAATAGTGTAGTGGGGACTTTGTGGTGAGCTATGTGGATGTTTAAAAGGACACTGAACCCAAAAAAATTCTTTTGTAATTCAGAAAGAGTATGCAACTTAAGCAACTTTCTAATTTACTCCTATTATCAATTTTCCTTCGTTCTCTTGCTATCTTTATTTGAAAAAGAAGGCATCTAAGCTTTTTTGGGTTCAGTACTCTGGACAGCACTTTTTTATTGGTGGATGAATTTATCCACCAATCAGCAAGGACAACCCAGGTTGTTCACCAAAAATGGGCCGGCATCTAAACTTACATTCTTGCATTTCAAATAAAGATACCAAGATAATTAAGAAAGTTTAATAATAGGAGTAAATTAGAAAGTTGCTTAAAATGTCATGCTCAATCTGAATCACAAAAGAAAATTTTTGGTTACAGTGTCCCTTTAAGGGTTATTAGAGTAGGGGTCTTATGGTGATTCGGGTTAGTGCGCGAGTAGGGTGTTCGGCTTTTTGAGCATGTCGGGTTAGCGCTGGAGCGACAACTTTTACTTTCAACTCGTAATACCAGCGCGACTCGACGCACAGTTTACTGCTAGCGCAGTTAATGCTCCAGCGAAAGCACTAAATGCTCAACTCATAATCTAGCCCTATTTGATTTGTTTTTTTCTCCAATTTATTTTTGTTCTTTTTATACAGAAAAGGATTTGCTCCAAAGAGAAATTCAAAACTCTATGTAATTATGTAAAAGAAAAGAAAAGAAAAAGAAATTATGATTTTTTTTTTTTTTTTTGTAATAAAAATGAGAGCACCCAGAGTGAAATAAAATTGATATGAGCTATAAAGAAGCATCACTGAATACAACTCACAAACTTTTCTTCAGAATCAATATTACATCAATACTACTCGGTAGCTTCTAACGGTTAGATAGCACTTTGCATTAATAGTGCTTTGCATGTTTTAGAAATGTAAGCTGCCTTTTATTATGTGACTTTAGCAATTTGTTCTGTCTTTTCTCAAGTCATAATTCAGTCGTTGAATCAACCCATTCAGTAAGTTATTATATCCAATCTAAACATCTCTGAAAGGCTCTCTTGATATAAATTATTAGTTTGAAAAGAAGCGAATTAAGGTTTCATCCAGCTTGAACAGAATCTCATTTCTAAGAAATACAGTACAAGCAGTAGTTCAAGGAAATTAAATTCCTCTTTTCACTGAGGTCGAGAAACTTGCAATATCATTACTTGACTGGGAAAAGCCTTAAGAAAAATTCTTGGAATACTGAACTTTTTTGACAGTTGGTTAGGCAATAAATATTTGGAAATCCTATTGCTATGTCCCTTTAAGTTGAACTATTTAGTCACATTTCTCATATTAAAAATATATTTTTTACTTTAATAATTGAACAGTTAAATGTATTGAACTTTACGGTTTACCAGCGATATCGGTTTTTGCAATAGTTTGCACGCAGGTTAAATTGTGCTTATATTACAAGTTGAAAGTAATAATATCAACACACAGACTTGGTGTATGTCTCTTTAAACAGGTATATCTCAGGACCAAGAAGAGAGGCAGTGGAATAGTATCCAAAACAATTCCACAAAGTCTTAACACAGCGCAATGTAAGAATACTTAAATGCGGATCTCAAACCACTAGACTTACTCAGTCTTCCGTGTAGTGCCGCCAAACTTTCCCATTACCTTACCAGTTCTAGACGTAACTCGGATCCTCTGTCCACTGGTTTCTGTGAGCACATGGATAAATAGGCAATAAGTCTTATCAAAGGTAATGCGCTGTGAACCGCTATGTTGCAGGTAAAAGGATATGTGCTCCACGCTCCACTTAGGCAACATGAAAGCCTTGGAGTATATTACACCCTCAATCCTGTCCTGATACGTTACGGCTAATGCCCGGCTGTGAGTAGCGAGCTTCTCCTGGCTTGTACATAGTTAAAAGTAACAAAAGTGGAATCCCATGCATCAATTTAAAAAATCAAGTTACTTTATTGTATCCAAGGTGTATAAAAGTGAGTACAAACAGCGGTCTGACACCTTTCTACTTGCTAGTGCACCGTAATCATAAACCATGTTATAACCTGTCTCACCTGGGGCTTTTAAACCCCTCGTTATCACAAACATTTACTCCCACATTAACTTATACTCCAATCTGAAAGTTTGTTATTCGTAATCATGACATTACCAAATGCACAATATCCACATACATTGCTATGTCTAAATATACATTAGCTATATATATATATTGCAATGTTCACTAGAAACGTATTAAAGTTCCAAGTTGAAAGTAAACAGATTGCTTGAGCACAATTCAAGTTAAAGGGATACTGAACCCACATTTTTCTTTCGTGATTCAGATAGAGCATGACATTTTAAGCAACTTTCTAAATTACTCCTATTATCAAAATTTTCTTCATTCTCTTGGTATCTTTATTTGAAATGCAAGAATGTAAGTTTAGATGCCGGCCCATTTTTGGTGAACAACCTGGGTTGTTCTTGCTGATTGGTGGATAAATTCATCCACCAATAAAAAAGTGCTGAACCAAAGAAAAGCTTAGATGTATTGTTTTTCAAATAAAGATAGCAAGAGAACAAAGAAAAAATGATAATAGGAGTAAATTAGAAAGTTGCTTAAAATTGCATGCTCTATCTGAATCACGAAAAAAAAAATTTGGGTTCAGTTTCCCTTTAATGCTCGTTGGTTAGCACTTACTCAGAGCTGTGGTTAACTGTTTCGTGAAACAAAAAAGTCTCACAAAACACATAAAATATACAGTAGAAAGTACAGTTACACTCTAATAAAAATTATTTGCACACAAAAGTTATAAGTGCTTAAAGATATGAGGCAGGCAAAGAGCTTTAACATTGAGATACATACATATACATCTCTAAAGATGTATATATAAATGTCTATATATGTGTACATGTGTATATATGTATTTATATGTGTATATATGTATTTACAGACATATATATATATATATATATACATATAAACACAGAAATACATATGTATACATATATAGACATAGAAGTGCATTAGAGCCCTTTGCAGTTAAGTAGATAAAAACATGAAAATTCATATTAATGCAATATTCATATTTCATAAAGTATTATAGTGTGTATTTCCTGTAAATATTTTACATTCCAATGTTCTGCACATAGAATATGTCTAAGTATTTATAAATATATATATATATAAATATATATATATATATATATATATATATATATATATATATATATATATATATATATATATACACCTATATATAATCATCTATATATATAGGTATAAATATATATTGTACCAAAATACCATACGATATATATAGAAATATGTATTTATTAATAAATAGAACATATTCTGCTATGTGATAAACATTGGAATGTGAAATATTTACAGTTTCATGTCGGATTAGCGCACTTGAGAATATGCATTCGGATTAGCACGTGGAAAGGGTGGATTGTTTTCCACTTTTATTTCTCATTTGACTTCTATGGGGGAATAGGTTATCGCTTGCGTGATATTTTAATTGTGCTAGAAGTAAGTTGTTTGCGAGCGTCGGGTTAGTGCAAGCGCAATTACTTTTTACTTTCAACTTGTAATTCCTGCACAACCTGACGTGCAAAAAAGTTGACTTCTATCGCAATTAGCGCTCTAGTGAAGCGCTAAATAGCACTCCACTGGTAATCTGGTGCTATATATTTTATACAATTTTACTTCTGTAACTGAAAAAAGCTGTCATCTTTCTATCAAGAGCTTAATAAATTCCTTGGCATGTTACTTAATCACGGATCACATTGTATGCTTTAATTTGAATATTTGGAATATGCCTTTTGGAAATAATAGTTTCTATCGTCTCTTGCAGCAATTTCTTTAAACGAGTAAATAAGAAAAAGAAAACATTTCATATATTTCAACAAGTATTTGCTATTGGCTGTTTGGCTTACGTTAATAATTTAATGGGTGATCCATTCCTTTCAGTCTCAGGCCTAGTTGGGTGGTATTTAGGAAACTAATATATCATGAGCTTATCTCCCCCTTTAATATTGCACATTTTACATCAATCAGGTAATGATTTTTAAACCTTCATCTTTTAGAACTATGGTTTCTGTCACATGCACATCCCACTCTCAGCTTCACTAAAAAGTAGTCAGGATTTGTCCTTTATTTGAAAACAAAGTTATAGCCTTCGTGATAAAAACTTGTGCATTTCATTGACATATTTTCCAAGTGATTGAATCTTGAAGTAGCAGAAGATTAATTAACCTGATTTACCATGCTCCATATATTATCAATTGCAGTACATATTTGCAAAAAAACATAATTCCCTGTGGTAAAACAATTGCGGTAGAAATCTCTCCACATGCATTAAGTTAAGCTGAATATTGAATATTTATAAAAAAAAATAAGTTCAGTTTGAAAGTAAATCCTAGCATTTAGCCGCCCTAATATGCTGTGTTTAAAAAACACATTGTAATTCCTCAGAGATTTGCTGTAAATATTTTATTTGGACTTTTTTTATTATAAAACATGAAAATGACTTTGTCTAATAGTATAAGTTAGTTTTATTCACATTTAGATTTCACAGTGTATGTCTTACTTTCCCTATTTGTATAAGCTGTAGATCAATACATTGCTTTAGGAATAATGATTTAATTAAGATAAACACTCAGCTAAATATTTGTCTCCATGGCTAGTCAAAGACAATAGCACATTGGGGATTATCAATATAATCCTTCTCTTTGTCTTGAATATTAAAATGAAAAGCTTTGAAATGACATTTCAATTGCATTTAACATTTGTGCGCCCCCTATGAGTGTGTTATATCTATAAAATAAACATTCAGTATTCATATTTAATAACATTGATAATTAACCTAATTAAGGTGATGCAGAAACATGTTTAATACCCATAAAGTAATAGTATTTTATCAGCTTATTGTATTTCATTTCATGCATTCGTCTATACTAAATTTTAATTTATCCTCTCATAATAAATGCACTGTAACTCAATCGTCTTATATAAGTGAAATCTAGATTTATTTATAATGGAAGTGGTAAATAAATATATACAGTATATATATATATATATATATATATATATATATATATATATATATATATATATATATATATATATATATATATATGTGTGTGTGTGTGCGTTTATAAATATGTTTATATAAATATAAAAATTTGTATATTAGCCATAAAAAAGTAAATAATTGAATCAAGTTAAAAGTATTACAAATGCAAACTAATCCCTAGGAGTAATTTGTGTTGTTTCTTTAGCAAATCTACTTCCATTGTAATTTGAATTCAAGAGGCTGTCATACCCACCCAGCGTATTGTACATAAATGCAGTGGTGCAACAGACTGTAAACAAAAGCAACAGGTGTTTCGCCTAACAGGAATTATGTGATCTTTTTTTTTTTTTTCAAGGATACATTCAGAATATTAATGTTTTTACTTTCCATCTCCATCAATATTCGTTCAATATCCATTTCAGGACCAAATATGTTTTGAATAATAGTGGAAAGTGCAAAAGTATAAAACTGCAAATGTTGTTATTTTACATAGTATATTTGCTTTAAAAGAGAAATCAAACTTGTTACACGTATAAGCTCTATTTTCCAAAATTATTTTTATAGATGATGAAACATTTATACTTAATCATTTTATTACTGAGATCATAAAGGCCTCCTCGTGCTTAGAACAAAATCTGATAATAATAGCTCTCCAGCTTTAAGGGACATAAAACAGTATAAACTAACATAAGTTTCTAAATATATAATGCACCCAAAGCTTACCTGAAAAATGGTTTCCATTTTAACCCACATTAACCCCTTTACTTCAGGCATAGTTTTGTTTGCAGCAAGCTCCCCCTGGGCATTTCCATATATGGAAGGTGCTATCCAGGCCATAGCTTCTGCAGAATGCACTTTTGCACGTGCACAGTAGGGGCAGAGTCACATGATACCTGACTAAAGCAGTGCACAATATAATACCACACGGTTTGGAGTAGGACACTGATAAGGGGGTAGAGCAGGCTACACTTGGCAACACTAAAATGTAAGTAATTTTTAAGGTTTTTGGAAATTTCATTAATATACTTTTTTTTCCACATGCTGTTTTACCTCAGTTGACTCTATTATAATATGCACATAACTCAAAATGTTGTATGGCACTTTAATGCAGCAAGCAAGCCAATAACACTGCTCCAGCTTCATACAGCAAACTAGTCAATAACATTGCTCCAGTTAAATACAGAAAAACTAGCCAATAACAATGCTCCATCTTCATACAAGAAACTAGCCAATAACATTGCTCCAACTTAATATTGCAAAACTAGCCAATAACATTGCTCCAGCTTAATACAGTAAAACTATCCAATAACACAGCTCCAACTTAAAACAGCACACTAGCCAATAACACTGCTCTAGCTTAATACAGCAAAACTAACCCATAACACTGCACCAGCTTAATACAGAACACTAGTCGATGAGACTGCTCCAGCTTAATACAGCAAACTAGCCAATGACACTGCTCCAGTTTAATACAGAAAACTAGCCAATAACACTGCTCTGGATTAAAGGGACAGTACACTGTAAAATTGTTTTTCAATTAATGTATTTTAAATAACTTGTTATAGCAACTGAAGAGTATAAAATATTTGAGAAATTTCATTTTCATGCTTTTATGCGTATATGAAGTAGCTGATTTTGTGTTTTGAAACCACAGCCTATTACAATGGGTTGAACGTAAAGGTGATATCATATCTCATTATGTTATCACTTTGTGTACAGAGACTTACTTCCTTATCTTTTATTTGGCTGGAACACCAAAGCTCAATACATAGAGAACAATTGACAATTATCATTTTATTACTTAAAGGGCCATACTACTCAAATGTTTAAACACTTGAAAGTGATGCAGCATAGCTGTAAAAAGCTGACTAGAAAATATCACCTGAACATCTCTATGTAAAAAAATAAAGATATTTTACCTCAAAAGTTTCTCAGTAGCCACATCCCATTGTAAAGGATTTCTAAGCAACAAATTAGAATGTCTGTCCCGGGACAGCGGAAGGAGCAAGCATTTGTGCACTCTCATCTTATTTCCCTATTCAGTGTAAGGAAGCTTACAATGAAATCTCATGAGAGTTAAGTGAAATCTCATGAGATCACAGTAAAAGAGTTCATGACCTCAGCACTGTTGATGCTGATTGGCTGCTGTTCATTTTTTTTTTTTTTTACCTGCAGCTGGGCAGCAGCTGAGTATACCTTTTTACACAGAACTAATTCTGCTGAGCTGAGGAGATTGTGAGGTAAAATATCTTCTTTTTTACATAGAGATGCTCAGGTGATATTTTTCTGTCAGCTTTTTACAGTTATACTGCATCAGTTTCAAGTGATTTAGCATATGAGTATTATGTCCCTTTAACTACCCTGCATCCCACTGAGAGTGTAACTTCTTCTGCTGGTTATGTTTACTTAGACTTGTCAATACAATATACTCCAGTATCAAAACTTTAAGTATAGGTGGCTATACTACAGGCTAAATCAGCTACTTCAAATGCTAAAATAGGAGTAACCAATTTAATACACTCTAGCAGGTAAAAGGATCATTGGGAATAATTTAAAGGGGAGACATTTTTGGGGTGAACTGTCCCTTTAATGCTGCACACTAGCCAATAACACAGCTCCAACTTAACAAAGCAAATTAGCCAATAACACTGCTCCATCTTAACACAGCAAATTAGCCAATAACACTGTTCCAGCTTAATACAGAAAACCTAGCCAATAACACTGCTCCAGTTTAATTCAGCAAACTAGCCAATAACACAGCTCCAGTTTAATGCAACAAACTAGACAATAACACAGCTCCAGTTTTAAAGGACCAGTCAACACAGTTGATTTGCATAATCAACAAATGCCAGATAACAAGACAATGCAATAGCACTTAGTCTGAACTTCAAATGAGTAGTAGATTTTTTTTCTGACAATTTTAAAAGTTATGTCTTTTTCCACTCCCCCTGTACCATGTGACAGCCATCAGCCAATCACAAATGCATACACACTTATTCTTGCACATGCTCAGTAGGTGCTGGTGACTCAAAACTTTAAATATAAAAAGACTGTGCACATTTAGTTAATGGAAGCAAATTGGAAAGTTGTTTAAAATGGCATGCTCTATCTGAATAATGAAAGTTTAATTTTGATTGAGTGTCCCTTTAATTTAGCAAACTTGCCAATAATACTACTTCAGCATAAAGGGACACATTATTAACACATTATTTAATGTTTTACTTTGTGAATTTAATGCATTTTTGAAAATCAATTCAAATCTGATGACTGCAACACATTCCAAAAAAGTTGGGATAGTCGACTGTTTACAACTGTGTAACATCACCTTTTCTTTTATTAGCACTTATTAAGCATTTAGGTACTGAAGACACCAGTTGGTTAATTTTAGCCAGCAGAATTTCTGCTCATTCGTCCATTATGCATTTCTTGAGCAGCGCAACTGTACGGGAACTTTGTTAGCTTTTTTTGTGCTTCATAATGCGCTACACATACTCAATCGGAGACAGATCAGGACTGCAGGCGGGCCATGCTAACACCCGCACCCTCTGCTTACTCAACCATGCACTGGAAAATATAGGGATGTCCCTGGAAAAGACGACATCTGGATGGCAGCATATGTTGCTCCAAAATGTATACATATCTTTCTGCATTAATGGTGCCCTCACAGATGTGCAAGTTACCAATGCCATGGGCACTGACACTCCCCGTACCATGAAAGCTGCTGGCTTTTGGACCTGACGCTGATAACAGCTTGAATGGTCCTTTTACTCTTTGGCCTGAAAACGGCTGTTTTTTCCAAAAACTATTTGAAATATTGATTCATCTGACCACAAAAGACGATTCCACTGTGCTACTGTCAATGTCAGATGAGACTGAGGCCAGAGAAGTCAGTGTTGATGTATGGCTGCTACTTTGCATAGCAAAGCCTTAACTTGTATCTGTGAATGCAGCGGTGAATGCTGTTGACTGACAAAAGTTTACCAAAGTATTCACAAGCCTATGTCAGGATATCCATTACAGACTCATGATGGTTTTTGAGATGGTTTTTGAGAGAGTGACGTCTGAGGGATCGGAGGTCACGTTAATTAAGAAGTGATTTTCCACCTTGCCCTTTAAGCACCGAGATTTGATCGGATTATTTTAATCTTTTAATTATATTGTGCACTATAGAAGGTGAAATGTCCAAAATCCTTTTTATCTTTGGGGAATCTTGTTCTCAAAGTGTTGGATTATTCGCTGATGCATCTATTGGCAGATTGGCGAGCCTCGACCCATCCTTGCTCTTGAAGAACTAGGCCTTTTTTGGAGGCTTCTTATATACTATGATTACACGATTGCCTCACCTGTTTCACATCACCTTCTTTTTTTAACTTGTCACATCGCTATTAGTCCTATATTGCCCCTGTCCCCACTTTTTTGGAATGTGTTGTAGTCATCCGATTTGAAATGAGTCTATATTTTCAAAAATACATTAAATTCACAAAGTAAACATCAAATAATGTGTTAATAATGTGTTTTCAATATAGTACAGGGTGAATTGAATTTCCAGATGACTCTTTTTGTTTTGTTTTTTGCATTTTCCATACTGTCCCAACTTTTTTGGAATTGGGGTTTAACATTAAATTTTTATGCATATTACATATAATTAAAGGGGCAGTACATGCAAAATATTTTTTTCATGATTTTGATAGAGCATGTCCTTTTAAACAACTTTTTAATTTACTTCTGGTATCTAATTTTCTTCTTTCTCTTGATATCCTTTGTTGAAAAACACACCCAGGTAGGCTCAGAAGCATAAATGCACTACTGGGTGATAGCTGGTTGGTGGCTGCACATATGTCTCATGTAATTTGCTCACCCATTGTGTTCCACTAGCTCCCGGTAGTGCATTGCTGCTCCTTCAGTAAAGGATACCAAGAGAATGAAACAAATTTGATAAAACAAGTAAGTTGGTAGTTATTTAAACTTGTATGCTCTATATTAATCCTAAAAAGGAATGTTTTGGATTTCATTTCCCTTTAACAGACATCTGATTAAATTGGGCTTTATCATATTATTTAATTATTTAAAATTTATAAAAAATGTTTTGCCTGTTTGTGATAAAAATTCTAATTGTTCCACTTCTTCTCTCGCTCTCATCACAAGCATTGCAACTTTTCTCAACCTGAAACATTACACAATTTGGTTGCTTAGATTAGAGACAAGCTCATTTACAGCTGTTCCTTCTTGGCCACAAGAAAAGAAACAGGAAATATGAATTTCACCAGGCTTTTTAAGGGGTTTATCCCTGAATTACTTGTGAGATACTAAACCTTGTGAAATGAAAAAAATGGTAGTATCTAATTATTTTAAAACATTCTTTCTATGTAGATTTTTTTCAATGCAGTGCTTAAAGTGACATTAAACACTTTGAGATGGTTATATAAAAGTATAAATCGTATATATAAAAAAAATGCTATAATATACTTTCATTATTTATTTTGTCCCCTTTGTCCTGTAATTCAACATTGAAATTGTGAGCATTTCATTTTCTGTTAAAAATGGAAGTGCAGAACACTGTTATATCCCACACCGCTATTGGCTGCACACTCTAGTGACCTATTAATAACTGTCCCTAATTGGCCACAGTAGAGAAGGTAACCTAAGTTACAACATGGCAGCTTCCATGGTTTTATAGACATTAACTTTATTCTTAATTTGTCAATATTTAAACAACTAATGAAACTTTTAAAAAATACATCTACATGATGTCATTCTCGGACTAATCTTTTCTTTGAATGCATCATTAAATCTAGCAACCTTTTAATATTTAATGTCCCTTTAAAGGACATAAAAAAATATTTCATGATTCAGAGAGATCATAATTTTAAAAAATGTTCTAATTTACATCTATTATTACATTTGCTTTGTTTTTTTAGTATCCTTTTTTAAAGGAGCAGCAATTCATGACTGGGAGATAGATAAACACATTGGGTGAGCCAAAGACAAGAGCCAATGACAAGAGTGTAGCCAACAATCACCTAGCTTTTAGTCTTACATTGCTGCTCCTAAACTTACCTAATAATTATTTTAAACAAAGGATACCAAGAAAATGAAGACATTTAGATAATAGAAGTAATTAAAACATTTTTTTAAAATACCATGCTATATCTGAAACATGTAAGAAAATACTGGGATTTCATGTCACTTTAAGGAATGGACAGGACATCATTTTATCTGGTTCTCAATAGAGAAAATCATCCTCAAATTAATGTTGCGTGATCTGGAAAGGTTATTTTTCATAGAGCTGGAATGGTGTTGTGTTTGTTTACTCTAAAATGAAACCAGCATTAAAATGTTGACACAAAAACTTTTGTAATAGTAAATATAAAACTGACAGCATATAGACTACAGATCTTAACATGTCAACAGCGTTAACACCTAGCTGCTGTGTAATCTTGGTACTGGCTAAGGAATGAAACAGGAAATCACTTCATCTGGAGACTAGAAACAACTGGCCTAAGAATTACTTATCAGATAAAGCTATTCAATAGAAAGTTTAGCCCAAGGAATAGCAAACGGGTTAGCTTTAATAAGAGGTACTACAAGGAATGAATAGTCTAGTTAAACAAGCATTGTCCATTGAATAGCCAACAGGGTAGCTGGAAAAAGAGATACTCCTAAGCTAAAACCATCTGGAATGCAAGCTTTGTGTATATACTACTCACAAGTTTGTAGCAAACAAAGCAACATGAATAAGAGGTACTGGTAGGCTGGAGCAAACTATTTTAGCTTGCTAATAGCATAGCAAGCAAAATAGAATACACTAATATTATTAGGCTCAGAATGTAAACATATCTATTATATATATATATATATATATATATATATATATATATATATATATATATATATATATATATATATATATATGACATGCTCTAATGTGTGACTTTAAGACTAGCGACCCTGCACCTCTGTGTATTTAAAACCCTCAAATACATAATAGTAGTGCTCGGTCCCAAGCAGAAACTGCCGCTGATCCAATCAGCAGTGTGAGTTACACGGCTGGGAAATGCCCCTATTGGTGCTAATTGGATGCTGAGGATCAGGGTCCCTAGTCTTTAAATTACTTAACAAATTAGATCATGTAATTTTTCGACTATAATGGCCCTTTAACAAATCCCTTGCTTCTATTCTACAATCATTTTACACTCACCACTACCATTATTTAGCAGTGTTCCATTGTTTCTGAGGGCATTGCCTGCCTGTAGGTGGCTGCTCAATTATGTTATGCTGCTGTTGCCACCAGCAGAAGAAAAGAGGCTCTTTAGCCTCATTAACTTGGTGCGCACAGTGACAGATTGTGAATAATTACATGGAAACATCCCAGGCACAAGCAACAGTATGTGGATAATGTTTTCAGTCACACTCCACACTTATTTAGATAAAGAATATTTTTATTCAAGGATAAAATTTGGGTATGGAAAGATTACATCTAGTTAGCGTCCCGTGAAGGACAATGTAAAATATAAAAGGTTTTAATATAAAATGCAATTACCTTAACTATGGATTCTTTTCAAAAAGGGGTTTTAATATTTATACACTTTTTCTACTGATTTTTTGTAAGATGAAAATGCAAAGTTTCAATTATTATTTTGGAAAATAAAGGAACAAAACACACACACAAAAAAGAAAATATAGGCCATAGATAATTTATAGTTTCAATGGGATTTAGTAAATGACCATTTCCACATGTTTATTTTGTATATTATTGTAGATATTTTATATATCTCAACCTATTTTTAAATCAAGTCCCTACATATAAACTATGTAATCCAAGATCTATGAAAATCACCTATATAGTTATATAATAATAAATGTGCACAAAATATGCTGGAATTTTAACAGTAGAGAGACGTATATTGTCAGTGTGGTTAAATGTTTTAACACAGACAACAGCAGTATAGCAGCACCATGTAATTCAAAGGTAGGGCTCAATCACATATGCAGCATCGCCCGCAAAAGCCGGCATCGTATATTTTTGTCGGATGTTGCGATCACATATACGGAGTCGCAAACAAATTTGGCATGTATATTTCACCCATTGCCCGCTCTTTTTACTCCTATAAATTAACATAGAACCGGCGTCACAAGTCGGTATCACATATTTAGCTCAAGGACTTATGTAGAGAAATTTTACTCCATTTTTTTACCTCGCCACACAAAGGCAGACGCAGCAACTTTACACTGAGTATATGAGCACTGTATCTCCCTGGAAGTTTTAACAAACACCTAACGCATGCGCAATATCTGTCAACCGCCATCCCCCCACCGCAATAACTAAATAAAATATATTAACCCCTAATCCACCACCCACCCAGAATGCAAAGTATCTAATTACACTATTAACCCCTAATCCACCAAACCCCACATTGCAAACTACCTTTTAAAACTATTAACCCCTAAATCACCAACCCCCACAACACAATCTACCTAATTAACCGATTAACCCCTAAACTGTCACACCCCCACAACGCAATCTACTTAACCTTTTAACCCCTAATCCACCAAAAACACAAAGTATCTAATTACATTATTAACCGCTATTCCACCAACCCTCACATCACAAACTACCAACGCAATCTACCTAATTAACTTATAAGCCCCTTAACCACCATCCCCCTCAACGCAATCTATCTAATTAACCTTTTAACTCCTAAACCGCCATCCCTCCACAATCTAATCTAATCTAATCACTAAGCCCCCTAACCTAACCCCAATTACATAAAATAAAAGAAACTATCTTATTAAAAAATAAATTAAAAATGACCAAAATAAAAAAATTCCTAACTTAAAATTAAAATAAAAAAATCCTAACATTACATAAAAAACTAAGATTAAATTAAAATACAAAAACCAATATTACAAAAAATAAAAAAATCTAAAATTACAGAAAAAAAATAAACAAAATTATCCAAAAATAAACCTAAAAAATAAACATAATCTAATACCCTATAAAAACAATAACAATAAGCCACTCTAAAATAAAAACACATAGTTTTGCAGGGCATTGCCATTAAGAAATCAGCTCTTTTACATAAAACAAAATACAAATTAACCCCTAACAGTAACCCCCCCCCCAAAAAAAAAAGACCTAACTCTAGAAAACCTAATTTACCCACTGGGGCATTTGTAAGGGCAATCTTCTCTATTGCTGTCCATTAAAAAATAAAAAAGCCATAATCTAAACAAGAAATCCCCCCCCCCAAAAAAAAACCCAAAAAACTTACTAACATTAACCCCAAAAAATGTACACACCGTTCCTGAATTTTCAAATCAGCCAATAGGATGAGAGCTACTGAAATCCTAGTGTTGATAGGTACTTTGCGTTGTGGGGGGATGGCAATTTAGGGGTTAATATATTTATTAGCTAGTTTGCGATGTGGGGGTTGGCGGATTAAATGTTAATTGTTTAAATAGGTAGTTTGTGTTGTGGGTGGTTGGCGGTTTAGAGGTTAATACATTTTATTATTAGTTGTTAAATAGGTAGTTTGTGTTGTGGGTGGTTGGCGGTTTAGAGGTTAATACATTTTATTATTAGTTGCGATGTGGGGGGATGGCAGATTAGGGGTTAATACATTTTATTATTAGTTGCACTGTGTGGGGGATGGTGGATTTTGGGTTTTTGACGTTTTGGTTTATTTTTGGGAGACGGGTTAGACTTTTACGTGTTTTTAAACTTTTTTTTTTGTTTTTACTTAGGCGCCCGCAGATCAATACTGCCGTAAGTCACTGGCGACTCTAGAAATGTCTATTTCCATACATTTCTGTACCTCGCCGATTTATCTGACAGCAGTATCTGATCTGCCAGCTCGTATATATGATTCACCCGATATGCAAGGTGAACTTCGGGTGGCATGGGTTTCAGCAGTTGCGCTGAAACCTACGCCATATATGTAATCTCTCCCAAAACATTTACGCTTAATTATTTGCCTTTTTATTTGGTTTAGATATTTAGGACTATAATATGGAGTGTTGTTGTTATCAAAATAAGATAACTTTGTAAACAGTCTTTAGACTTGTCTATATAGATTCAGTGTTCTCCCCAGGATATATTTAGGGCTAGATTACAAGTGGATCACTACATATTGCTTTTGTTAATGTAATATTTGCGCTTCACTGAGTAATACCTGCGCATGCTAAAGTGAGAACTTGCAGAGCGAAGGGAATAAGTCGTGTAGCGATGGGCAGCAAAAATAAATATATACTGTATGTATATGCTTATATACATATACATTTATGTGTTAATTTGTGTATATTCACATATTAACACATAAATATATATATGTATACAAGCACATAAGCATATACATATATATTTACTGGGAACACACCCCACTCCCACCAACTTTACCCCCAAAATACTTTGCAATTGGGGCACATTTATAAAATTAACCAAAGATCTGATCTCTGGTTAATTTTATA
The DNA here is from genome assembly GCF_027579735.1 of Bombina bombina. Classification (NCBI taxonomy): domain Eukaryota; kingdom Metazoa; phylum Chordata; class Amphibia; order Anura; family Bombinatoridae; genus Bombina; species Bombina bombina. The sequence continues at coordinate 1,152,168,528 of NC_069500.1, read as the reverse complement.
AGCGCTAATTGCTACGGCAAGCTCAAAGTAGCAAAGTAGCAATAACCAGCCACTTGTAATGTATCACATGTCCGTAATGATAAATTAGTGCTCCACTTGTAATCTAGCTCTTAATGGGCACAGCTGATTTTTCTGACAACTCAGCTAAAATTTAAGCCAATGTTAAGCTAAAATTAACCAATATTAAATGTTTTCAATGTTTGTTGCACAAATTAACATTCAATCTATTTATGTTGAATTATGCAATTAATTTGTGCTTTGAATAACTTAAGTAACATTTATAGATAACAGAATATTTTATAATATTACAGTGCCCCCATCTGGCTACTTCATAATGCCACCTGGCTGGCAAAGGTTTCTGTGGAGAATACTGTATGTAATTGAGATGTGCAGGGAAGAAAGTTTTGTTTTGGACAAATTTTTGCTTTGGATATTCAGGGCAATTCATTTCCCTTAATATTCAATGCCCGCACTATTTAAATACCAAATGTGAGTATATTTAAACTATACACACTATTGCTCTTTGGGTTAAGACTGTACTAGAGACAAGTTAATATCTTGCAGCGCCACAATAAATACCATACAAGCTGTACCAAATATAGGCAGAATCTCCCAACCAGATTCCGGAGGGAACAGTAGAAAATAAAATGCCAAGGTACAGCGTTACACTGCCCCTGTTGGGGGTTGTGTGGCTAAAGATGGTGTCCACGACCAGTATGGTAAATGTTAAAATATAAAAATATAAAAATATATATAAAATATAGATGGTAGGGTTCAAAGAAATAAAATATGTGATAAAAATGACAATTATTTAATGCAAAATACAATATAAAAACAATACAAGCAATATAAAACTCGGGTACACCCTATATAAAGAGTTGCACAACAATCTATGCTATTTCCTAATGTAAATGGAGTGAGTAAATATCCAATCCGATAGAATCCTAAATGGCTGTCCTATTATATGTCCAGGTAAAAATACTAGGTATGCGTTAAAAGTGTCCAGGTGCAAAAATTAGAATCCAATCATACATATATGTATATGTCCATTAAAGCAGTTGTCCAGAAAGGCCTATTTCATCCAAAAAATATAAATGTCCTGAAGAAGGTAGCTGGTTATCCAAATGCTCCAATATTGTCTTATAAATCCAATAATTGAGTGAAAATAATTTTTTTTTTGTAAAAATGTGTTCGAAAATGCTAAAAAATCCTAAAAAATCTCTACAATCTGTATTAGAAATTCAAAAAATCATCCAATAAATCATCCAAAAAATAAAAATAAAAAGTTGTGAGAAAGATGATGATGTGAGAATTTTTTTTAAAATGAATGGTGTGAGAAAAAAATGAGGATACTAATTGAAGGTGTACACCTAAAAAAGCCCTAAAACTGTGTCAAAAAAAGTGACATGAAAAAACTCCTTCGTGAAAAACAGTCCTTAGTGAAAAATAGTGAATCCTTTGTGTTATAAATGATTTTGTTAAAAGTATATTTCAAAGTTATCAAAATAAAATGTTCAAAAGTGGATAACTGTTAGTTGTGTAGGTAATGATGAAATAATAATCCTCTTCTCAAAGGGTATGTCAGTGTTTAGGATATCTTCTTGTACCTATAAAAGTATACAGAGAATAGACATAGTGCAATAAAATCACCTTAAAAGTAGCGATAAAAGTATTCTACTCACCAGATATAGTCTGAGCTGTAATACCAGTATATAGCCAATGCGTTTTGGTCCCCAAGGACCTTTCTCAAGACTGGTAGCAGCTTTGGGGCTTCTACACCTTAAGTGTATTTGGGTAGCCAATGAGGTAATTCCGATTTTTGCACCCAAATTTCACGCCAAAAATTTGCACCGAAAATTTTGGTGCCGAAATAACTCCACATTTTCAAAATATGTCATATTGATTACCCCATCTTAGTGTGCCTTAGTTTTGGTGTGTTATGTATCTTTTAGTCATTCTTTTAATAGTTTGATATCCTATTCCTCATCGTCGACTTACCGAATGTTGACACCGGATGTTTGTGCCGACCGGAAGTGACGCTAATCGTGTATGTGTTTCCTGTCTGGCATCATGCTTATTTAGCGGTTCAGAGCAAATCTCTTGCACGTGCCAGCTGGCTTAAGGTGATAGTAAGATGGTGAAAGGAAGGACAAAATGGATGTGTCCAAAATCGAATATACATGAGCAAAGTATGCATTCAGCAATCAACAAAAAAGGATATAATGAAAATGTGGGTGTTGTATATGAGAAGGGTTATAAAAACGTACTTAGTTACTTTAAAATATTTTAGTGGTATTTCTACCTCAGATATCTGGTAAGTTTAGGAAATGTAGGAAAAAATAGATATATGATATACATATATCTGTAATGGTTGGGAAGTCTGGTTATATATATATGCGTATGCATAATAGAATTTTAGGATGAGGATAATACAAACAAAGTCCTACCAAGGAGTATATTAGGTTCCTAACAAAAAATATTAAAAATATTAAAATCCTAACAAAAATTATATATTAAAATCTACCAATGTCTACAAATAATTAAAACTATTAATGGGAGCTTTCTTACACTTGATGGACGTCTCCATAAGAACAGACTATTTATGAAAATCCAACATGTTATGTTTCTCATATTTGTACTGTATTGATTTAGGAATGAGCCAATAGATTACGGGGACAAAGAGTCAGAATCCAAAAAAATATATATACATTATAGACCTATATCTATGGGAAAGTATATATAAGAAAGTATATATACAAAGCCTTTAGTTGATCTAAAAGAGAATTTTGGGAATAAAGTAGGTTTTTGTTCGTTTTTAAAAGGTATGTATTAATACTTATTTAAAAAATTATTTAAAAACCTCTTCTTTTATTAAAAACCTCTTTAAAACTTTGAATAGATCGGGGATAAAAACTTTTGTTTGAGATAATCCACTTTCTTCCCATTTAACATCTTAGTGTATTGAGATATCTTAATGGAGAGTAGTAGGAGACAAACTTTAAGTAGAGTACTTTCTTTATAATAAATGGAATACTTCCGTGTTGCTATTCAGACCTTTGGGGAAGGTGCAATACAGCTCCCATTAATAGTTTTAATTATTTGTAGACACTGGTAGATTTTAATATATAATTTTTGTTAGGATTTTAATATTTTTAATATTTTTTGTTAGGAACCTAATATACTCCTTGGTAGGACTTTGTTTGTATTATCCTCATCCTAAAATTCTATTATGCATACGCATATATATATAACCAGACTTCCCAACCATTACAGATATATGTATATCATATATCTATTTTTTCCTACATTTCCTAAACTTACCAGATATCTGAGGTAGAAATACCACTAAAATATTTTAAAGTAACTAAGTACGTTTTTATAACCCTTCTCATATACAACACCCACATTTTCATTATATCCTTTTTTGTTGATTGCTGAATGCATACTTTGCTCATGTATATTCGTTTTTGGATACATCCATTTTGTCCTTCCTTTCACCATCTTACTATCACCTTAAGCCAGCTGGCACGTGCAAGAGATTTGCTCTGAACTGTTAAACAAGCACGATGCCAGACAGGAAACACATACACGATTAGCGTCACTTCCGGTCGGCACAAACATCCGGTGTCAACATCCGGTAAGTCGACGATGAGGAATAGGATATCAAACTATTAAAAGAATGACTAAAAGATACATAACACACCAAAACTAAGGCACACTAAGATGGGGTAATCAATATGACATATTTTGAAAATGTGGAGTTATTTCGGCACCAAAATTTTCAGCGTGAATTTTTGGCGCGAAATTTGGGCACAAAAATCGGAATTACCTCATTGGCTACCCAAATACACTTAAGGTGTAGAAGCCCCAAAGCTGCTACCAGTCTTGAGAAAGGTCCTTGGGGACCGAAACGCGTTGGCTATATACTGGTATTGCAGCTCAGACTATATCTGGTGAGTAGAATACTTTTATCGCTACTTTCAAGGTGACTTTATTGCATGTCTTTTCTCTGTACACTTTTATAGGTACAAGAAGATATCCTAAACACTGACACACCCTTTGAGAAGAGAAATATTATTTCATCATTACCTACACAACTAACAGTTATCCACTTTTGAACATTTTATTTTGATATTCTAAGGCTACATACAATAACTTTGAAATATACTTTTAACAAAATCATTTATAACACAAAGGATTCACTATTTTTCACTAAGGACTATTTTTCACGAAGGAGTTTTTTCATGTCACTTTTTTGACACAGTTTTAGGGCTTTTTTAGGTGTACACCTTCAATTAGTATCCTCATTTTTTTCTCACACCATTCATTTTAAAAAAAATTCTCACATCATTTTTATTTTTTGGATGATTTATTGGATGATTTTTTGAATTTCTAATACACATTGTAGAGATTTTTTAGGATTTTTTTAGCATTTTCCAACACATATTTACAAAAAAAAAATTCTTTTCACTCAATTATTGGATTTATAAGACACTATTGGAGCATTTGGATAACCAGCTACCTTCTTCAGGACATTTTTTTTTTTTGGATGAAATAGGCCTTTCTGGACAACTGCTTTAATGGACATATACATATATGTATGATTGGATTCTAATTTTTGCACCTGGACACTTTTAACTCATACCTAGTATTTTTACCTGGACATATAATAGGACAGCCATTTAGGATTTTATCGGATTGGATATTTACTCACTCCATTTACATTAGGAAATAGCATAGATTGTTGTGCAACTCTTTATATAGGGTGTACCCGAGTTTTATATTGCTTGTATTGTTTTTATATTGTATTTTGCATTAAATAATTGTCATTTTTATCACATATTTTATTTCTTTGAACCCTTCCATCTACATTTTATATATATATATATATATATATATATATATATATATATATATATATATATATATATATTTTTATATTTTTATATTTTTATATTTTAACATTTACCATATTGGTCGTGGACACCATCTTTAGCCACACAACCCCCAACAGGGGCAGTGTAGCGCTGTACCTTGGCATTTTATTTTCTACTTTAAGACTGTACTAGGCCATATAGGCACCTTGTGTCTTTTTGTATCTTTATCACAGAATATCCATCTCTATTCCAAGAGGTCGGTCTGCTGGGTGACTGTCATAGATCCCAGACTGCTCCCACTGCACTAATTGGAGTGCTCCAAAGATTGTGAGTTTTATATAGCACAACTTGATCATTTATTTTGTGTGGAACGAACAAACAATATTGGGCCATGTGGCGCATCTGTCTCTCTTCTCGTCTATAGAATGCCCGCACTATTTAGTTTTTTTTTTTTAGTTTAAAATGAAACAAAAATTGAATTTTCATTAAACTTTTTTTCATTTGTTTTCGTTAAAATTAAAGTAAATGTTTCAAAGCTACAGGTGAAAGGTTCACTAGTAGCTACAATACTTACCTTAATGTGCTCTCCAGAGCATGTTAAAGTGAATGTAAATTTTGATGCTAAAGTGCCTGTTTTTTAAAAATTTGATTAAAAACAGTGTCACTTTAATTCATAAAAATTTACATTTTGCTTGTTGTGAAAAAATACTTTTTAAACTTGACAGCCGCTCCAGCTTTCCCCGGTCGTCGCAAGCCATTTCTGACGTCAGTTTTTTGATTCCAGACAAATTTTCCATACCAGTTTTTTACACATTGCCGAAGATACACAAAGATCTTGATAAACCGCCCGGCCGTCCAATTGTGGCAAGTACCAACTCCATCCTCACTAATGTATCTGTGTATCTAGACAGGGTATTAAGACCTTTGGTCACTACAGCCATATCCCATATTAAGGACACAGGTGATTTCCTACATAAATTAGAGGAGGTAGTTTTACAGAGTGACAAATTTATTCTCTATACACTGGATGTGAGTAGCCTGTATACTTCTATTACACATAATAGTGGTTTGGATGCTACTAGACAGGCTATCACATCCAGTGGCCTATTGACAACCAATGAGAGGGAATTTATTATGGAGTTGTTGCAACTAGTTCTGTATTGCAACTATTTCCTTTTCCAGAGTCAATTTTACATTCAATGTCAGGGGACTGCTATGGGGTCAAATGTCGCCCCCACATATGCCAACATCTATATGAACATGTATGAAGAGAAGTTTGTGTACACTAATGGCATGTTCCAAAAATATGGGCTTTGCTGGTTTCGGTACATAGATGACGTGTTTCGCATATGGGGGGGCGACATTGACTCCTTATATGAGTTTGTAGCAGATTTAAATATTTCGACAAGATCTAACCTTAGTGAGGAATCTGTGCCTTTCTTGGATACTCTGATAATCAAGGATGGAAGGTCCTTGAAGACTGATTTGTACAAACAAATGAGTGATAGAAACAGTCTATTGAGATTTGATAGTGCACACTCTCCATCCTTGATTAGAAGTCTACCCAAGAGTCAACTTTTACGTGTTAAGCGAATAGTATCTGATGAGGATAAGATGACCTGTAGACTCTAAGAAATGGGCAATTGTTTTCTCAAGAGGGGTTTTCCAAAATCCCTTATTGATAGACAAATCAAAGAGGTAGAGGTAACAAAGAGGGAGTTGGTTCCTAAGGGAATTAATGTAAATAGGAAATTTCAGAAAAATGAGAGACTTGTATTTGTTACTGAGTTTAACCCACTTAGTAACAAAATAAATGGTATCATAAGGAAACATTGGCCGGTGATAAAAGATCTAAATAAGCATATCAAGGAATTTCAAGAGCCCCCCATGCCAGCGTATAGGAGGTGTAGGAATATTAGGGATACTTTGGTCAAGGCTGACATTGGCCCAGAGAAGGGTCTGAGGCAGACACGCATTGGTAATCCTCGGATGGGTTGCTATCCTTGTTTATGATGTTGCAACTGAAACAGCATGATCAAAGGAGAGATATTTCTACACCCCCTAACGGGAAAGAGATATAAAATTTCTGGATTTCATACATGTAATACAGATTTTATTATATATCTGATTAAATGCCCCTGTTCCAAGATCTATATAGGGGAATCAACACGCAGGGCCAGGGATCGTATAAATGAACACAAATCTAATATTCGTACAAAGAATCTTGAAGCCCCAGTATCTAGTCATTTTCTCCAGGCTGGCCATTCAATCTCGCAACTTAGGTTTCAAATCATTGAACATATTAAAAGACCTAGGAGAGGTGGTGATAGGGTTACATTGTTGAAAACCAGGGAAACTTTCTGGATATATACCCTACAATCTATGTAGGAATGAATAAAGAATTAGACTGGGGGGTAACCTTGTAATGTACGAGTCTCTCTTATAATTGTATAATAGTACCATGTGGGTTATATACTTACACTAAACAATATATGTAGATTTGAGAATTTGCATTTTCTGAACATATTGCTAGTCTTGTTTAATTTTAATTGTATATATGTGTGTTATATATTGTTTTTAATTGAGATTGTATGTATTTTCAGGTCTTTGAGGGTTAAAGAAGAATGATCTCTCTGCTAACAACCACTAGAGGGAGTATGTAGTTTAGGAATGTATTTGAGTACACCTGAATCAGGTAACTGAGCCCCTCCCCTCTTACCAAGGGTATAAAGTGTGAGCAGTTATGAGGTTATTTAGAACATGATTAAGGTCAGCTTGTGACCGAAACGTTGTTTCTCCTGTCTGCCATGATGTTAAACCAATAAAGGAAGTTTTTTGCATTAACAAGGTGCTGCTGTTTTTCTACTTTTCTGTCAGAAATGATGGTTCGGTCATCCTCCAATCACTGCTCCCCCCCCGGGGGAATCAGTGTCTGATTCAACGCCGTGATTGGAGGAAGTCGGATTCCTCATTTTAGACCCAGGAAGAGGTTTTGCGACTGGCGGAGGAAGCTGGAGCAGCTGTCAAGTTTAAAAGGTAAGTATTTTCACAACACAAGCGAAATGTAAATTTTGATGAATTAATGTGCCCCTGTTTTAATCGAATTTTTAAAAACCGGGCACTTTAGCATCAAAATGTACATTCACTTTAAGGTAAGTATTTAAGCACTTAAAGGGACAGTACATTTCAAAATGTGTTATTGTTTTAAAAGATAGTTTATCCCTTTATTACTCATTCCCAAGTTTTGCACAGCCAACATGGTTATATTAATATACTTTTAACCTATGTGTTTACCTTGTATCTAAGCATCTTCTGCAGCCAACTGATCACATAGCTATTTATTTATTATCTATTGACTTGCATTTTAGCCAATTAGTACAATGTAATGCATAAATCTACTGGAGAGAGCACAATGTTATCGATATGACCCACATGAACTAGCAGTCTCCTGTTGTGTAAAGCAAATAAAAAAGCATGTGATAAAAGGCTGTCTGTATTGGCTTAGAAACAAGCAGAAATTTAGAGGTTTAAATGTTATAAAGTACATGAATATAGCAATGTTGGTTGTGCAAAGCTGGGAAATGGGTAGTAAAGGTATTATCTATCTTTTTAAACAATAACAATTTTTGTGTAGACTGTCCCTTTAAAAAAATAAAGGAAATAAATGAATACTGATTATTTTTATCAGTATTTATTTGTTTTCTTTATTTTCATTGATGCATTCTTTCCAATTTTTGTGACTAATGTGCATCTCTAGTACATAATAATCTATTTGATAAAGCCAAAATGTATTGAAAAGGCTAAACTGTACGAAGAGCAATATTGAAGTCAGCAACTTTACAAACACAAGAACTTATAAACTTTTCTTCTTACCTTTCAAAGTTTTTCATTTCTTTGCTTTTGATATTTATATAACTTATCTCATGATACCTCAGCCCATATTTTTGTATCTGTCCCCTTGTTTCTTTATTTTTAGAAATTGTCACAAAATATAATACCCACTCTTCTGCTAACTGCCTTCAAAACTAATTTGTTCAAAAATATTTTAAAGGGGCAGTAAAGTCAAAAATAAACTTTCAGGATTCAGATAGATTATGCAATTTTAAACAACTTTCCAATTTTCTTCTATTATTCTATTACCAAATGTACTTTTTTTCTCTTGGTATCTTTTGAAGAGTAAACCTAGGTAGACTGATAGGAGCTCAGGGGTGTACACATGTCTTTAACATTCTATAGCAGCAGTGCTTGCAACGTTGTATAATATCGATATAAACATTGTTTTAAACACTGCTGCCAGATTATTAAAGATGCATGCATGCTCCTGATCTCAAATAGGACTACTCTTTAACCAAGGATACTAAAAGAACTAAGTAATCTTCATAATAGCTGTAAATTGGAAAGTTGTTTAAAATTACGTACTCTATCCAATCTAAAGAACTCTATCCAATCTAAAGAACTCTATCCAATCTAAAGAACTCTATCCAATTTAAAGAACTCTATCCAATCTAAAGAACTCTATCCAATCTAAAGAACTCTATCAAATCTAAAGAACTCTATCCAATCTAAAGAACTCTATCCAATTTAAAGAACTCTATCCAATCTAAAGAACTCTATCCAATCTAAAGAACTCTATCAAATCTAAAGAACTCTATCCAATCTAAGAACTCTATCCAATCTAAAGAACTCTATCCAATCTAAAGAACTCTATCCAATCTAAAGAACTCTATCCAATCTAAAGAACTCTATCCAATTTAAAGAACTCTATCCAATCTAAAGAACTCTATCCAATCTAAAGAACTCTATCCAATCTAAAGAACTCTATCAAATCTAAAGAACTCTATCCAATCTAAAGAACTCTATCCAATCTAAAGAACTCTATCCAATCTAAAGAACTCTATCCAATTTAAAGAACAGGCAGAAACTAGTAATCAGCATGTGGCAGAAAAATAAACTACAGAAAAATCCCGTAGATATTGATTTGACATCATTTCTAAAAAACCAACCTCTTTCTTTTTTTTTTTTCTTCAATCTGTTCACTGAAACAAGATAATGCCTATGTTTTTTATGCACATATTTGCTGATGTGTGGAGTCATACAGAAGATGGAATAACAGTAGCCTTTAAGTCAGTTTATAGCAGATTTAAAATAAAATAAGCTAATGTCCAACATCTGAACTTTCATTTAATCTGTGCTACTAAAGCCTCGAGACATCATCCTGCTATCTCCACACTGCTTAGAAATTGTTTCTCAAGATACACAAGTTTTTATGCGTAGAATATGTCATTCATTCATTACTGTACTGCAAACTATCTGCAAATAAGTTTTAACTTTAACCACAATAAACACATTTTCTTTTCAAAAATTGATACCAAGAGAACTTGGAAAATTGATAGTAGAAGTATATTTGAAAGTTATTATTTTTTTTTAATTGTGCACTATTTAAATCTAAAAAAGTTCCCTATTTACTTCTATTATCAAATGTGCTGCATTCCCATGTTATTCTTTATTGAATAGATATCTAAATAGGTAGTGTGCACATCAATTGAGTGCTACAGGACAAAGTGCTGTCATCTAGACCTATTGCTAATGCATAACATTCTTGTAAAACTGCTGCCATATAGTGCTGTAGACACGTGCACGCTCCTGACTTTACCTTCCTGCTTTTTAATAAAGGATATACCAAGAAAAAAAAAAGTGATAATAGAAGTAAAATTGAAAGTTCTTTATAATTGTATGCTCTATCTGAAACATGAAAGAATCCTTTTGGGTTTATCTCCCTTTAAGACCACCGCTTCTTAAGCCACCACCTCCTCAGAGGTGACAGAGTTATCATAGAGCGCTGATTAATCTGAGACGAGTGATAAACTCTGATGAGCACGGGGAAGGACTGCACAACACTTACATGACCAATCAGATGAGGGCAGTGGATGCCACCTTGTAAGATCTAAACGAAAGCAGACAGGCTTGGAACCTTATTCACACATTGCTTATTAATTTGAAGCCAGTGTAGCATGTAACAGGGTCAAGCTTCTGAAGACTGAAGGACTCACAATAACCTGTCTGGTGTCAATAAAAAACACAATTCTTTGAGGTAAATAAAAGGTAGGGTGGTCAACTTTTATAATCAGTACATTACAAAGTTGTTTTTTACTACATATTAAAAATGCCATCATAAATTAAATTGGGAGTATAATGTCTCTTTAAGTAAAACAATAATATAATTTTCTGTTGACATAAGCAAAACCTGCATTTAAATGACAATATAGTATGATGTAGTTTTTACAGTTTAGTAAAGTATCAAGCTTTAAATGTTTTTTTTAACAAAGTTCTAAAAAAATATTACATTTGCAGCAGAAAAGAAATACAAACTTCACAGTGGGAGTAAAATGATCCTCTATGGGACATAAAATGAAACCTATTTCATATAATTCCTATATTTGCTACACTTTGCAGGTATGTGGCATTGCCTCTGTAAATATAAATAAAGATGTAAATGAACATGAGTGAGTGCCTAAGATAATTACATAGAGTTGTAAATTCCATCTGGCAAAAAAAGAATGTTTAGTTGCAAAACCTAAGGAGCACTAGCTAAACTTGGTGATTAATGAATAACTCAACATTGTGATCTACAATATACATATAGAGAAATCCTGAGATTTCACTGTTTTTGTTCAGTATATATATATATATATATATAAATCCAGAAGAAAAAAAGGCACTCACTGTTCACAATAACATATAGCTTTTAATAAATATCAAAAAGTTAAAATGACATAACGTTTCGGTGTTCACAAAACACCTTTGTCAAATGTCATAAAGTTATAGACAACCTAATGCCCAACAACTCAGGTGAGTTGTTGGGCTTGTCAAGTTGTTTATAGCTTCTAGATACCATCTTTGTACATTTTGGTACAATTTGGAAGACTTTATTGAATAATACATGGACTTGATATTAGTACCAGCGATATTATAATATCCATTTTTCCATTTTCATTACCGGGATGTCTTCATATTTAGTGACTGGACCACTTTAAATACTGTATATATAAATGTGGTATTTCTTTTACACAATTAAATGTGTGAAGAAGTAATAAACATTTATTATATATATATATATATATATATATATATATATATATATTTTTTTTTTTTTTTTTTTTTTGGTCTTTTGTGACATATGTAAGCTACTGGGTTTTCTAATAATTAGTGCTAGTTAAGATACACTTGTTGTTCCCATTTGGGATACATTTTTACTTTTTTCATTTCTAAGGTATTCTATCCCCGTGCACCTTCATTCTGCTACACATTTTTTTGCAGAATGTTGTAGATTATTTACACATTTGCAATTGGTCTTCTGATGGTTTCCCTGCATTTTTTTATCTAATACTAGTAAAGTATATTAAAAAATAACACACTATGACACAGGTAATACACACTTAATTGTTATTATTGAATAACAACCAGCACATTAGGCTCCACTTTTATTTCTAATATTTCAATTTACATACACTGTAGGCCAAAACCATTGAAACAAAATCTAAACCGCATTTACAAACGTGTGCTTAACAGCAGGGTATACTTTATTTAAATTAATAGTCTAGTCAAAATAACACTTTCATGATTCATATAGAGCATGCAATTCTAAGCAACTTTCTAATTTACTCCTATTATTAATTTTTCTTTGTGCTCTTGGTATCTTTATTTGAATATAAGCTTAGGAGCCAGCCAATTTTTGGTTCAGCACCTGGTTAGTGCTTGCTTTTTGGTGGCTACATTTAGGCACCAATCAGAAAGTGCTACCTTGGTGCTGAACTAAATATGGTCCGGTTCCTAGGCTTACATTCTTGCTTTTTCAAATAAATATACAAAAGAGAACAAAGAAAAATTGATAATAGGAGTAAATTAGAAAGTTGCTTAAAATGACATGCTCTATCTAAATCATGGAAGTTTTATTTTGACAAGACTTTCCCTTTAGGTATGTTTATTTAACAGGTAATAGCTACCCATACTACTTTCAAAAAATGTTTTGCTGCAAATGGAAAATTAAATATGTACAAACACGAATTAACTGCAAACCTACTTTTTTCAACAAATGCTGAATGGTAATCTCCACTTCTTGCATTAAAATGCCATTAAACACCACTTGCTTCTGTTTAAAAATTCTGCTATGTCCCACAATCCTTAGTGAGACCAAAAAGCAAATTATGGAACTTGTAGATGCTGCAAATCAAAAAAACTAGTTTAGGCAATTTGCAATATTTTGAAAACCCAGGTTACACATTTTGCTTTTTCTATGCACTGTGAAAGGTTCAGATTAGTGTAACCATATTTAATTATACAATCTGTGTTGGAAAAAATGAATGTCTATTGAAATCTACATAATGTTTTTCTGCATATTAAATTAATATGTATTTAAAATGCCTATGACTGTGAAAATGGGTTCCAAAAAACTATAGTTTAGTTGATATCCATAGCTTATTATGTTACATAAAGTGTTTTGTTTGGACTGTTCTTTTTCCCCTTTAAATATGGCTATAAAAAATTGGGCTACAAAAGAAAAAGAACAAAACAAATGCTATATTTTTATAATGATAACAATTATGGTTAGGGATAGCAACATACCCTGTGATTAAATCACTTTTCTTTGGCCCCTTATTTCCATTAATTCCCATGCTAATGAAAAAACATATACAAAACTATTGAAATACAATCATTTTGCCTTTGTGAAGTAATAGCTGCAGGTCATTGGAGGGGTGTTTGCAGTGTTCCTAGGCCTGTGTAGAGGGTTTAAATGCAGGTTAAAGGGGGGAGTTGGAACAAGGGGTTAGTGCGGGCAAAGAGGGAGCTGGAACATTTATGAAGCTGGGAAATAACAAGCTTCCACCCTTTTGACCCAGTTTTGGTGTGAATGCCATAGCTATTTTTGGTGAGATGCTTGCCCTTGGTGGCTGTAAATTTATTAATTGGGGTGTACTTCCTGTAAATATTGACTGGCAAGTGAGTATATTTTATGGGGTGTGTGTTCAATAAGGACACATTTTGACTGTGGGAAAGCAAACTGGGATTTATTGTATGTGATTTATAAATTGCTAAGTTAAATAAGGGTTGAGATGCTTATATGCTGTTCAAATTTAAAAATAAAAATGGGAACTGTGACTTTTACAACCAGTTAAGATTCCCTAGTGTTTTTGTTGGTATATCAAAGCAAAAGTGCCAAGTGTGTGTAAGGTTATTATGCCATTTGCAGTTTGTGAAATAACATTATTAAACAATAAATTGCTTTATCTTGGCTTTATCCCACAGCAAACCTCAGTGCAACAATAAATAAAAACTTTATTTACATTCACTCTTAAATACGCAATATTATATTTATTCAGATTCTCGTTGGGGTTTTCTGTTATGTTGCTCTAAATTTATTAAACTAGTGAGAGAAGGTTCAGCTTGTTAATAGAATAAAAAAGGGAACTGCAAACCACAAAACAATAACCTTTTGTGAAAGTAATTGACCGCCCTGGATCTCTCATCATGCTACCCAGTTTGCATCTGTACTGATAGGCTAAATTTCAAAAGTACAAAACTCTTTAATACATTTTTAAAAATGGCAGACTTTAACATGTTTACCCCAGATTACAAATTACTAGACATTCTAGAATGAACTTCAATGTATTCACCAATTTTTGTGTTAAAATTTATAAAAATGCATTTTTTCAGTAATTTGAGAGTATCTGATCTGTGTGTTTTTAGAAGCCAAAGAGATTAAATCATTGCTGCATGCATTACTGACAGTTAAGAGGGGTAAAATCAGTCATTTGTGAAAGATCGGTATAGTGGGGAAAATAATTAGCCTAAGGTGGAATATGGTGTAGCTTATAGTGGGGTCACTTACTGCAGCATAGGTTAAAACTCCTTGTCTTTTTGTGATACAAAAAAACCCTTCTGTTTTAGACCTTTACTTAGGGATTTGTATCACTAACCTCAAAGAAGATGTAGATACCCTGTAGAGTCATTGGGTTCCATGTATCATGTGCCATGCAAGGTTCGCTTCATGAACTTTGTCTGCCCACCAGCTGCTTGTGCAATGCCCCACCCTGCAATTGACACATGAGCAGGGGCTATCAATCATCCTGGATGATTGAAAACTGGATTGGAATAATTGAAATCCATCACACTTTAGCTGGCGAAAAGATTATGTAGCGTCAGTCTTAAAGGGACATGAAACCCACATTTTTTCTTTCATGATTTAGAAAGAGAATGCATTTTTAAACATCTTTCTATTTTACTTCTATTATCTAATTTGTTTTATTCTCTTAATATTCTTTGCTGAAAAGTATATCTAGATATGCTCAGTAGCTGCTGATTGGTTGCTGCACATATAAGCATCATGTGATTGGCTCACCCATGTGCATTGCTTTTTCTTCAAATAAGGATATCTAAAAAATGAAGCAAAATAAATAATAGAAGTAAATTGTAATGTTGTTTAAATTTGTATGTTCTATCTGAATCATGAAAGAAAGATTTTGAGTTTAGTGGCCCTTTAAGAGTGAACCTGAAATGCTGGGGCTTCAAAGCTACGTTCGCTTCTTAATAAATGGAGCCCATTGTGTATAAAGGCAGTGCGTATTAGAGCCACTTATCTCTAGTTACCACTTCAAGGTGTGGCTGATCACCATTTTTTTAAATATGTGCACTTAAAGGGACAGTAGACAATATTTTTTTATAGAGTCTTAAAATAAATTAACATAATAGATTAGTCTGAATTTTTTTTGGAATACTGCTGTAATTTCTTTTTTAATAACTCCCTCCAACACTTGCCATATTTAGATTAAGCAATCTAGACTTGTTACTGGAGCAGACAAAGGTAGCCATGGACATTAATTTGCAGTTGCTTATCAGATTAACCCTGCTGAGGATAAGTAGAGACAGACACTATATGTAGCAGGGTTAAACTTGTAAAACCTGTCATGTGCACATCTAAGCTTCAGAACTGGAAAATGCTAAAATTTTAGACTTTTACACGGGGGGCGGTGCAAAATAATTAATGAAAGTATAATACAAATATATTTGCTTCGCATAATTATACAGTTTATTTTACAATCTATATTTAGCTTCCCTTTTAGAAGAGATTAAAGTTTTTTTATTTTTATTTATTTTTTGTATCTAAAAAAGGCATTGCAGTTGCAGAATGATTTACATGTTTTTTGTAGAGGTCGGAACAATTTTTATCAGCTCCACTACCCTGGGCTCAAAACAGGTCAGGTTTGCATGATATCTGGACAAGTACACAGATGAAAAAAATAATCTGAATAGTAATCACCATTACTAACTTACTATCACCCATCAGCTTTGGATTCTACCTGTGACCTAATTCACATTCAATTAAAATCTGTCCCATGGCTGTTGCCTAAGGACTGCAGTTGAAAATCAATGGGTTAAAGCAAACACGAGCTCAACAGGAAATACAGTTGCCTTCATTGAGAATTAGCAATCATAGCAGCCTTCCTGTGGCCAACAACATGCCCCTAATTAATATAAAAAGGAATGACACATTTAAACGAAGAAAATGTGGACAATGGTTTTCATTAATATTAGATCTTTTGTAGCAGTTATACAAATGATTGATCAAAAATTATAGCATCATGTACAAAAATATAGATGGAACAAAACATGTTGAAAGAATTTAACAGCATTTTACTGCCTTATTATTAATGTGCATTTTATTACATTCTCTTGATTAAGGAATGACTGTCAGTGTCAATACAAGACTTAACGGATGCCACAATAAATAAATATTCATGAGATCAAGCACATCATATAATCAAGCACTCTGAATTATCTGTATTAGTTTGCATATGAAATCCCTCTGTATAATTTTGATTAAATTACTGAATAATTAGGATTTTGTATAACTGCCCTTTTATGTATACCGTACAATTGCATAGATGTTCTTGGGTAGTCAGATTTAAGTGTTTAAATACATCAATTGTAGACTGACTAGCAATAATATCTGAACATTATTCCTTTATATGTATTTAAAAGCAACCAAATCTCAAGGGTGTAATATTTATAGACGTACTTTTTATGCATTTTGATTGGCAACTTGTATAGTCTACATATCGATAGTTCTACAAGGGATGGAAAACAAAACTCTTCTGATCGTTTGAAGAATTGCAAATTAATATTATTATTAAAGAAAAAAATTACATAATTTGGATAAGTAATAAAAGAAATCAATAGGTTTATGATGTGTATTTTTGAAATGCAGATTTGTAAAAATTTAAACAAATCAAAGCGAAGTACAACTGGGATATTTAAGGTGCTTTAGTGTCTATAGCCCCTATAAAGCAAAATCTGTAACATTTATGTTTCAAAATTCTGCAAACTGAATTAACCAGCTATTTGATATGTATGATTCACAGGTAAATGAATTTGTTTTTGGCCTTCTAATGACACTGGGACAAGCACCATTTTTACACAAAGAAAAAGTTGTTTAATGTCCTTTTAACAATGTCATGTATACTACAGGGAGTTTGACTGAAATGTAATGAAGGTGAAAAGGAGCTCCTAGTTATTGCTTCTTTATCCATCTACCCATGAATCAATCAATCAAATGTCTGTCTGCCTATATAAATAATAAGAATCACATAGAATGGAGAGACCTGAAAGAACATTTTAGACTTAGTAAACAGAGGGGAGTATGTTGCAGGTAATATTAAATTAAGGACCCAATTGTTTAAAGGTCTCTGGGCTGGTGAGGTTCTCTTACAATGCTCGCCAGTACTTCTATTTCTCTGGTGGAATTATCTAAAGTGACTTTTTATCCTGAAAACATGGGGCTCCATGTACTAAGAGGTGGGCGGACAGCTTCTCAACTTGCGAATCTGTTCATCTGCTGGCCTGTATCTATCATTACACACTCATCGCAGTGTGTAATGCCCGCCCCTTCATTTTTGCAACCAATCGCGCTATTGAATGTCTGTCAATCACAGAGAGCAAGCTCTCTGTGATTTTTCCTCGCCACCTTAGAGGTGACGTAGGGTGTAAGAAGCAGCGGTCTAATGACTGCAATTTGGTATGGGAAAAAGATGCAAAAATTACAAAAGTGCACAATGAAAATCGTAATTTTTAAAATCAAACTTTCACACAAAAATATACAGGAAAAATTTGTATTCTCTAATACTAAAGTCTATGCTTAACATACATAACAAAGGTTCTAAAAATTACAAAGAGAAATAGAAAATTGCTGTCTTCTATTTCTCCATTATAACTTATTTTTTATAAGAAGGATATGGATATTATAACATCAATCTACTAAAAAATATCCATATTTGGTTTTGACACCCATCGCATTTAGTCTGGCAATGGGGAGGGCTAGATAAAATATGAAAGATAGCAGCCTTGTGGCTCCCAAACCCCAGATTGGACAGGCTTTATTAATTCACTAAGTTTAGATTCACTAAGTTTACAATGGCTTCGCCAGTCTCACAAGTTTCAATAATATTCTATGGAGTCTGTTCAATAAATAGCGCATAGATTATTTTGTGTTTATGAAAGGTTTATACATTAACATAAGAACTGGAGAGACATGAGAGAACATTTTAGACTTAGTAAACAGAGGGGATTATGTTGCAGGTATTAAATTTAGTGCACTGAACTTTACACTCTCTATGATTTTAGACAACTTTTATAAATATAGTTAATTGCCAATTGACTTTCAATGTATTAATCAATAAATTACATTTGTTTATTCATTTAATCATTCATTAATTTTTGCTTTTTTGTTTATGAGTTCCATTTGCATATCACTGTCAGATTATTTTAAATTCAGTGGATGTGAAGTAAACTGGGTAATGCCATTGGAAATGTGTCTACTGAAAATGACCTTGTGTAAATGCGCTGAAATATTCAATAAACAGAGTTAATTTGTTTTTAACTACTGTAAAGATAAAGAGACAACATTAAATATTGTCTATTAATGTTTATGGTGTTTATTCATAACCAAGCAAATCATTTGTATACAATATTTATATAAAATAATATTGTGTATCTAAATTTTGATTTTTAATTTTGATATTTTATTTTTTAAGCTATTTTTTTTTTCTTCTGCACCACCAAATGTTCTCTTTTAATGAAGTTAAAATGCACACCAATTAACTTTCTAATTAATTAACAACTATGACTAGAGTTCATGCGGAGTGCAGTTAGTATCCTTTTGATCTTTAGATGATTAAAAACGTATGTCACTGCCAAATTCACTCAAAATACACTAAGATTTGCCAAAGTTGGTGAGAACTGGCAAACATAAAATGCAACACCCAATCTTTGACTACCCCGAATCTCTCACCTTGTTATCTCCTTTGCACATGCCCCTGATACAATCTATCTTTCTTGAAGCAAGTAGCATTTTATTTTCAATTCATCTTAGCTTCCTTGGCAAATTAATTTATCTAGTTTGGCAGCTCCAATGAATTTCATTATACATATGCGACTTATGAATATGGAATCATATGAATAAAACCTCACAAAGAGCGACAAGTTGTAAACAAGTCCTACTCAAATGAATAACACAACTTATAGTTACAAATTAATGATGAAATCACACCCATTGATGCCATAAAAGTTGTTTCTATGATGCAGATTTAATTGTAAGTTCGTTAGAATCAGGAGGAATATTTAGCCTTTCTACTTTAGGATCATAAAGTGGATAATGCTACATAAGCCATATATACTTGTGAAGGATATCCTTTTTAATGTTAGTGCTAAACCAGCTATAATAAAGATATCCTCAAAAGGTGACATATTTCAAAAATAGCATTTTAATTCTATTTTTTTGATTGTACTTTTAAGGTTAGCTTTAGACTTAAATTAGGATTATTTACTGAATTACTATCCTCCCTGGAGTGGGATAACAACAATTAAGACAATTCATTCAGGGCACTAGGTGGTGGAAAGACAGGGGTGGACATCTCTGCCACTGTCTGCCCAGCATCACTGCTAGTGGGCAGCAATACTCCATTTGCATTTACTACTGTACACTTTGCCTCATGTACAATGCTGCCCCCCAGTCACACACAGCCAATTGCATGTGAAAGGGGCTGTCAATCACACCGGCTGGAGAAGTCTGGGAAGGATTAAGAAATACAATTTTACAGTTGGCATAGACTCTGACTTTTAGTCTGATGACTGCTGCTTCTTAACTCTCGGCTGCAGGCTCCCTTCTGTGAGCCTGCAGCCAAAGGCGCTCTGGAGCTGCTATCAAAGCTTTTTAAATTAAGCCCATAATGTTTGTAGTATACATATTTAATTGCATTTCTTTCTGAAGCATTTAAATGCTCCTTTGTGGCATTATTGTTATTAAATTTGTTTATGAAAAACGAATAATCCTTTCCACCAGATAATTTAAAAATGAGTTATTTAAGATACTCTGACTTGTCTATACATTATCCTCAAATCTAATATGAATATATGAAATATTATTTACAGGATTCTGTGAAATCATCCCCTTCTTCCCCCTCATTTTAAAAAAATAGGCAGTGCATTTAGTCTAATTGGTGTGAAAAAAACATTGGAAAATTGGGTCATTCTTGCAGAACACGTATACAAAGTTTTGCAAATTACTTTATCTGTAACAATTAAAACTAGCATTGTTTTCAAAGAGAATGCTTGGCTTTCTCACCCAGTACTGTACTTAAAATGATACTAAAGTCAAAATTAAACTTTCATGATTCATAGATAGCATGCAATTTTAAGAGACTTTCCAATTTAACTAAAAGTATTAATTTGTGATAATTCTTTTTATATATGCACACTTTCTAATGCACCAGCTACTACTGAGCATGTACAAGAATTTACAGTGTATACGTATATGACTCTGTGATTGGCTGATGGCTGTCACATGATACAATAGGCTGGCAAATTGAAGTACATTTTGGAATTTGTCGGAAAAAAAATCTATAGCTTATTTAAAATTCAAAGTAAGTGATGTTGCATTGTATTTTTATTATGCAATTGTTGATTATGCAATTCTACTGTATTTAATGGTCCTTTAACTAATCTGTTGTCACTAATTACATCACTGTCAGTGTTCCCTTTAATGGAAGTTTTGTGAGCGGACCAGCAATTAAACTGTTAATTAGAGCAATTAGCAATGCTACACAAAACAGACTGCAATGTGGTCCCCTTATTAATGTTTCACTACTGTTTCCCTTACAAAACTGTGATTAAAGGGTACACTGATCACTATACCTGCAAGCCATAAATAATCATAAATATATTGCTCACACCGTTTTTTTTGTTTTGTTTTTTATTCTAAACATTGCATCCTTGTGAGAGCCAAGTACCTTTCCCTGCTATGGTTAAAAATATTTGGAAAACTATCTCAGTTTGTAGTCTAGCTAAAATATATTATATTAGTTTATTGCTAGTGTTCATTTGCTTTCAAATAGTGCATTTCCTGTAAATATATAATAATACAAACTCATACATACATCCTGCAATGTGGATGAAGACATTTTCCTTATGGTCCCATTATTTTATTATCAAAAACTTTTTTAATTATTATTTGACAAAAAATGTTTTCAGTGTTTACTTTTGTATTATTCTAAATTGTATTTATTTTAGTAGGAGTATCTTTGGATGCTGCATGTGTTTTATATGAATCTTAAATATAAATCATTAGTGTCACATACGCAAAAAAACAACGTGTATATTATACTTAATTTATGTTAAGCAAAAAAGTTTCCAATTTTTAAAAAAATGATCAAATCTAGTGAGTTACAGAAGCTTATTCCCAAGCTCATGCCTCACACAGAAAAGTACGAACCCCTTAATTTAAGAGGTGAATTTTAACTGTTCAAATGAAAGGTCAAAAACTGTTTAGCATTTGCTACAGTAATAGTTAACAAATTTTGTCTTACATCAGGTGGTTAGGTAATTGTAATACAGCCCATATCTCCCAAATTAGGAAAATATATTTAAAAAAGAATCTGAAAAATTAAAATATGATTCTAATTTGTCCTGTAGCGCTAAAGATCAGAGCTATGAAAATAAATACATTGACTAGTCTAGTAAAAAGTAAATAATCATGAGTAAAAATATGTGATGTCATAAGGCATACCTATATAGTATAATATATTTGTTTCTTTCCTAAGATATGGAGAGTTCACAATATCATCATTTACTAGTGGGAATATCACTCCTGGCCAGCAGGAGGAGGCAAAGAGCTCCACAGCAAAGTTGTTAAGTATCACTCCCCTACCTATAATCCCCAGTCATTCAACCGAAGGGAAAAGGAAAAAAGGAGTAACACAAAGGTGTAGAGGTGCCTGAGATTTAGTAAAATCCCAGTCATTCTCTTTGCCTCTGTCAATGGAGGAGATGAAGGTTTGGTGTCTGAAGAAAATTGGATTTCTTTCACTACAAACAAGATTTTTGGGTTTAACTGTAGTCCATGTTAATCTATTCAGTAGAGAAGTGGTGGCTTTAAAGCAGTTAGACAGTTGTGAGGTAGTCCTTGCTTGGTTTTCTAACATATTTGCTGCCCATGGTATAGAAAGCCACAGTAGGTTTACTCTGTTCTTTCTTTTTATACAGGTCTCTGTGAGGAGTATGTGTCCTCTCACACCTTGTAAGCTGTCGTCCTGCCTAACAGCTAGATTGCAGGTAAGTTCCTTTTTTGTCTTCTAGGTATTGGAGACTGTGCACTTAATAAGGTTGAGCTGCAACATTATTTAGGACATGTATATCTTTTTGTACAGGATATTTACATGCAGGGAGCAGGCACTTATATTGTGACTAAGAGACTAGGATTCAAAGTATACTCCTTTTTATTATTCTGTGGGCTGTCAGTATGTTAGCTAAGCATAAAGCAAGCTGCTTGTTATGGCACACTTCTTGTTTGTTATGTGTGTTCAATGTTTCTGTTTCATTGTATGAAGGGCTAAACGCTAGCTGCTCTGCTGAGGTTCATGGTCTTGGTAGTAGACTAGTTTCTCTCAGACGCAGTTAGAGCGGTTGCACTGTGAGTTGTGGGATACAGACGCGTAGATCGTTGATGTGACAGTTGTGTGCT